>NC_069499.1:824749820-824929831 GCF_027579735.1 Bombina bombina | reverse complement strand
AAACATAATATAACCTGAAGCAAAAAACATTAATTAAAGAATTAGAGAATAATAAAGATGTCATAATAAAGCCAGCGGACAAGGGTGGGGGGATTGTTATATTAGACAAAGAAACATATAACAAAATGGTAGAGGAATTAATTGAAGATACAAACACCTACAAAAAACTTAAAGTTAACCCTACTGGGATTTATAAACTATTTCTAAAACACCATTTGGAAAAAGCACTAGACTTAGGTATCCTGAATGATAATGAATTCGATTTTCTACTTCCAAAATACCCGATAATACCAGCAATGTATGCATTACCAAAAATCCACAAATCGGTCACTAAACCACCGGGCAGACCTATTATTGCCGGGATTAACTCTCTAACTGCTAATTTGTTGGCCTATATTGACAAGTTTTTACAAAAATATGTTATACAACTAGATTCATACTTAAGAGACTCTACTAGAGTATTATTACTTTTGGAAAACTTTTTATGGTCTAACGAGTATATTTTAGTAACATGTGATGTGCAATCATTATATACATCTATAAAACACGAAGATGGCATTAAAGCAATTGATTCTTTTCTTAAAAATGACCCGCTTTTCAAAAAAGAACAAAGAGAGTTCCTTCTAGACAGTATCAAATTTATACTAACACATAACTTTTTCCTTTATGATGACACTTTCTATGAACAGATTTGCGGCACAGCTATGGGCACAAAATTCGCCCCTAGCTACGCGAATCTGTTCATGGGAGATTGGGAGACTCAATTTCTTAACCATAGCCCCTTCAAAAATAACATTATCGTCTACAAAAGGTATATAGATGATCTATTTATTATCTGGAGGGAAAGTAATGATCTATTACTAGAGTGCCTAAATAGTATGAACGAAAATAATCTTAATCTAAAATTCACAGCAGACATTAGCAAAGAAAAAGTCCATTATCTCGATCTGGAAATTAGCATAATAGACAATACTGTAACAACCAAAACCTACTTCAAGGAAGTGGATGCTAACAATTTTATCCATGAGACAAGTTGTCATCTCCAGAAATGGAAAAATAATATCCCAAAAGGACAGTTCTTGAGACTGAAAAGAAATTGTAAAGAAGATAGTGACTTTGAAAGTCAGTCCATAACACTAAAGAATACATTTATTGAAAGAGGATATTCTGAAGATAGAATAGAAACAGAAAGAATTAAGATTAAAGAAATAGAAAGAAAAGACATCCTACAATATAAAATAAAAGAGAATATTCCAGATACCACTACAACAACAGAAATTTTTCTACCTTTTATCACTGTTAGTAGAATTTTCTAGAGGTCTAGAGCTATTGTGTGTAGGTGTTCTCCATTCGTCTCTCCTGTCTTTCTCTCCCATCCACTGATTCCCTTTATAGTTATGGTAATTTGTATAGTTATGTTGTGTATATATCGGTCATTAGATTGTGCATATTGCTTTGGCTTATAATCGAACCTTCTTCTATAATCATTATTTCTGTTGTAATTGACTATCTGCCATTCTGGTCTTAAATTTGGTCTATATTCCCTATTTCCTCTATGGGCATCTAGGGTATTATTGTGCTGGGAGTATCTATTCTGTAAATTGTATACTTCTTGTTTATCATAATTTCCATAATTTTCATTCTGTTGAGTTCGAACCATAGTATTTCCTTTTGTGTCTTTCTGATATTGTATCTTGGGAATTTCTATATTTCTTTGTTTATAGTGATAGTTATTATCATTTGAAGCTCCTTCTCTCTCTGTGTGGCTTATTAGACCATTAGTTTCTATTTTATTATAGTTATTTACTCGTCTCCATTTGTGACTGATATAAGACTCACTGTTTGGTTTTTTTTCATGACTTTCATAATCTTCTCTGTCTCGATCTGGAAATTAGCATAATAGACAATACTGTAACAACCAAAACCTACTTCAAGGAAGTGGATGCTAACAATTTTATCCATGAGACAAGTTGTCATCTCCAGAAATGGAAAAATAATATCCCAAAAGGACAGTTCTTGAGACTGAAAAGAAATTGTAAAGAAGATAGTGACTTTGAAAGTCAGTCCATAACACTAAAGAATAAATTTATTGAAAGAGGATATTCTGAAGATAGAATAGAAACAGAAAGAATTAAGATTAAAGAAATAGAAAGAAAAGAATCCCCAATATATAAAATAAAAGAGAATATTCCAGATACCACTACAACAACAGAAATTTTTCTACCTTTTATCACTGAGTTCAGTGAAGATAGACATAAATTAGAAAAAATCATTAAAACACATTGGAAAATCTTGAAATCTGACCCTCACTTAGGAACTGTATTACCTAATAATCCCAAATTTGTATATAAAAAAACTAAAAACCTAAAAAGTAAATTAGCCCCAACATACAAACAAAATGCCTGTAAATCCACTAGAGATTTACTTGGGGAAAAACTACAGGCTTCTATCCGTGCCTAACATGCAAGGTATGCAAATATGCCAAAAAAACAAAAAATTTTACATCAACAAATACAATGAAAAATTACACAATAAAAGAGACTATACGATGCATAGATATCAATACAATCTATTTGATAACTTGTAAAAAATGCGGGAAACAGTATATAGGTAAAACGGAGAGAACATTAAGAGAGAGAATTAGGGAACACGTAAACTCCATTGAAAATTCAGAAAAAGATAGAAATAAGGATCTCCGGTGGCAAAACACTTTAAAACTTGCTGTAATAATAATTTAAAATTCTTTAATTTTACAGCAATAGCCAAAATAAATGAAAAGAAAAGAGGAGGTAATTTGTCTCACTTATTATTACAGAATGAGGCCAAATGGATATTCGAACTCCGCACCTTAAAACCAGAAGGGTTAAATTTAGATTTTAATCTGAATTGCTTTTTAAACTCCTGAGCAATAATTTCCATCAAATATACTTCCAGTTAATTACTCCACGATAATCTTCTCCATTAAAATAATAAATCCATTTTGAAAGGAGCTTTACTGACATTCCCATTAAGTCTATACAAACTATCTCTTGGTTCTTTATAATTGATACACTTACTATTGGGTATAGTTCACTACTATTATGATATTATAATCGAGTTCAGCTATAGCTAATATGTTTATTTACATATTAATACCTGTCTTAATTTCCCCTATGCCTGTCTTATTTTCCTCTATGCTAGTATTAGTCCGTTATTCTTTAGCTATAAGAACTAGCATTAGTCGATCTATATCTCTATGTAGGAAAATCCTTATCACAGTAAAAAGTCATTACTATTCTAACGAAAGGATCTATATGTTATGTTAAATCAGATTATTCCACTTCAAAAATCATTCATTTATTATGTGTTTATTTTATTTTATTAACATGCCTTTGAATGAGACAAATGGTATCCCCACGGCTAATTGAATGATTAAGTTCCGCCCTATAGTAACTGGTTAGAGGCTACTTAAGCCTCACACAGCTAAGGAAAAGCAGCTTGATAAAGACTGAGTCCTCTCAGTTGAAACGCGTTGCTGCTATCTTATCCTAACAAAGGAGACTGCTTTGGACGCATTGGAAGTCCTAAACATCGCTGCTATCTTTTCCTAATCAAGGAGACTGCTTTGGACGCATTGGAAGTCCTAGACATCACACACCACTATAGCCGTAGAGCCGGTGTCCATACCTGATCGAGAGCGGACACTCCCCCACAAACAGCCTGAACCTATCAGAGCCCCTTCAGGATAAGGCACGCACTCTGTAGGTGCACAGCGGGAGAACGCCAAGAGGAACTAACCGGCTTCACGATCGGCTTTTTTTGGAGGTATTGGAATCACTATCCTGACACAGCATTTGTGAGAAGATACGCTTGAATGCCATAAACTGGATTGACAATATAATAAGGTACCAATCAGCTGCTCTGTATACGGACAAAAAAACCAGAAAGGTTTAATCCGTTCTTTATTGACTGAAGTATCCTACTACTTGAATCACTGATAATACAGTTTTACAGACTTATAGACTCTCATCGGTCATTAACCCATGTTCAGAAGTGGTTATTACTGACAGTACTCCATATAGGTCTTTTAATGTTTTGTGGTCAGAATTAATTTACCAGCTAGTTTTTGTCAGCAAGTTTATATTTGCCATATGTTTTATTTGCCATATATTATATACAGTATATCGCTGTGTGTTATATAACACCATCCATTTCTAAAGTGTTTATGTTTTATTCTGTATTTTAGACACTATTTTAGATACTATTTTAGATACTATTTTACATATGCTCTACACTTATAGACATTATATCTATTTGATATTAGTTTCCCAGGTTGGCCAACCTGCACTTATTTTAGATCTTATTTCAGTTTTGATTTAGTGAGGATTTATATTATTGTATTCCTTGTCCTATATTGATCTAGTAATAAATACTTTTCTTTATTCTTATATTGACTCTGTGATTCTTGGGTATAACAGCCTATTGTGGCGCTGGTGTGTTTTTCTCCTTGCATGCTATCTCTCCTTTTTGGGATCTTTAGAGGAAATCCCATTTAAACTCACTAGCCATACCCTCTTTTTCTAGCGCAAATCTATCACCTCTTGCTCCTGAAATCTACCCTTTCCTCTTTGTATAGATTTGCTGCAAGAATGGAAAGCTCAAATGTTAATAGCAACATTGTAACTTTAAGTAATGTAACAGATGATCATACATGCAAAGTTGTTAAAAAATCGAATAGAACTGATATATTTGAACTAAGATCATCCATTTACGATAATATTCACAATATCTTTGAGGAAGGTAAACAATTATCCAGAAATATCATAACAGTGAATAGCAATGATAAACAGATGATACAAGAATATATGGATAAACTAGAAAGAAAACTAATTTTAGAAATTAGACATAAAACTGAATGTATATTTTTAAATGAATATCTAAGGGCAAAAAAGAGTACCCCGGGGATTACGTATTAAAAAAGAGTGTGCCTTTAAAATCGAATCAGAAGAAATTAAGAAAAAGTGGAATGAGATTTTAGAGGAAGCCTCCGCCAAATTAATGAATTTAATTAAAGAATATAGAGAAGAACTCCTGATTAAAATAGGTAATGAAATAAATGATCTGGAAACAAAATTAGAAAATTATAAAGAACTAGAGGAATATAAAAGAAGGGAAGAATCCCTGAAAAAACTAATGAAAGAAACTAAGGATGAATTAATAAAAATTAAACTAAATAAATTTGAGAGAGACAGAGAAGATTATGAAAGTCATGAAAAAAACCCAAACAGTGAGTCTTATATCAGTCACAAATGGAGACGAGTAAATAACTATAATAAAATAGAAACTAATGGTCTAATAAGCCACACAGAGAGAGAAGGAGCTTCAAATGATAATAACTATCACTATAAACAAAGAAATATAGAAAATCCCAAGATACAATATCAGAAAGACACAAAAGGAAATACTATGGTTCGAACTCAACAGAATGAAAATTATGGAAATTATGATAAACAAGAAGTATACAATTTAGAGAATAGATACTCCCAGCACAATAATACCCTAGATGCCCATAGAGGAAATAGGGAATATAGACCAAATTTAAGACCAGAATGGCAGATAGTCAATTACAACAGAAATAATGATTATAGAAGAAGGTTCAATTATAAGCCAAAGCAATATGCACAATCTAATGACCGATTTTATGACAACTATACACAACATAACTATACAAATTACCATAACTATAAAGGGAATCAGTGGATGGGAGAGAAAGACAGTTGAGACGAATGGAGAACACCTACACACAATAGCTCTAGACCTCTAGAAAATTCTACTAACATTAATCATAGAGGTAACCAGTGGAAGGGAGATAAAGACATTAGAAATGAATGGAGAACACCTACACATAATAGATTTAGACCGTTAGAAAATCTTACTGACATTGAAATTCCACAGCCCATTTAGAGAAACAAGCTGAATATGTTAAACCACGTTTTTTAGGGGAAGGCTATCAGCAAAACAATCGGAGAAAAAGAAATCATTCAGAAGAAGAGGAAAAAGAGGGAGAGGCCTACAGAGAAAAAACAGAAGGGTTACACAGACACATACAAAAAGTAAAGAGAATGAGATAAAACCTAATGGTATCTTTAATCTCAGCAAAATTAAGCTAGATAATGAACATATCGAAATCCTTAATAAAGGCTTATCTTTCGCACCCACGAGAAGATTAAATACATTTAACTCATTTATAGACGCTAACAAATTCATACGAAATCTGACTCTGAAAAAATATTTTATAAAAACACCATATGAAAGAACTCTTAACCTGGCTTCCACAACAAATGAACCCAGTACCTCTAAAAGTAATGAATATATACATTCAAATTTGAAAAATAAATCAAATTTTTACCCTAAACAAGACAAAGGAATATTCATTGAAACCTTTGAAAAAATGATACTAGAAGATATTAGAAACATAAACCAAAATAATAAATTGAAACATAATATAACACTGAAGCAAAAAACATTAATTAAAGAATTAGAGAATAATAAAGATGTCATAATAAAGCCAGCGGACAAGGGTGGGGGGATTGTTATATTAGACAAAGAAACATATAACAAAATGGTAGAGGAATTAATTGAAGATACAAACACCTACAAAAAACTTAAAGTTAACCCTACTGGGATTTATAAACTATTTCTAAAACACCATTTGGAAAAAGCACTAGACTTAGGTATCCTGAATGATAATGAATTCGATTTTCTACTTCCAAAATACCCGATAATACCAGCAATGTATGCATTACCAAAAATCCACAAATCGGTCACTAAACCACCGGGCAGACCTATTATTGCCGGGATTAACTCTCTAACTGCTAATTTGTCGGCCTATATTGACAAGTTTTTACAAAAATATGTTATACAACTAGATTCATACTTAAGAGACTCTACTAGTGTATTATTACTTTTGGAAAACTTTTTATGGTCTAACGAGTATATTTTAGTAACATGTGATGTGCAATCATTATATACATCTATAAAACACGAAGATGGCATTAAAGCAATTGATTCTTTTCTTAAAAATGACCCGCTTTTCAAAAAAGAACAAAGAGAGTTCCTTCTAGACAGTATCAAATTTATACTAACACATAACTTTTTCCTTTATGATGACACTTTCTATGAACAGATTTGCGGCACAGCTATGGGCACAAAATTCGCCCCTAGCTACGCTAATCTGTTCATGGGAGATTGGGAGACTCAATTTCTTAACCATAGCCCCTTCAAAAATAACATTATCGTCTACAAAAGGTATATAGATGATCTATTTATTATCTGGAGGGGAAGTAATGATCTATTACTAGAGTGCCTAAATAGTATGAACGAAAATAATCTTAATCTAAAATTCACAGCAGACATTAGCAAAGAAAAAGTCCATTATCTCGATCTGGAAATTAGCATAATAGACAATACTGTAACAACCAAAACCTACTTCAAGGAAGTGGATGCTAACAATTTTATCCATGAGACAAGTTGTCATCTCCAGAAATGGAAAAATAATATCCCAAAAGGACAGTTCTTGAGACTGAAAAGAAATTGTAAAGAAGATAGTGACTTTGAAAGTCAGTCCATAACACTAAAGAATAAATTTATTGAAAGAGGATATTCTGAAGATAGAATAGAAACAGAAAGAATTAAGATTAAAGAAATAGAAAGAAAAGACATCCTACAATATAAAATAAAAGAGAATATTCCAGATACCACTACAACAACAGAAATTTTTCTACCTTTTATCACTGAGTTCAGTGAAGATAGACATAAATTAGAAAAAATCATTAAAACACATTGGAAAATCTTGAAATCTGACCCTCACTTAGGAACTGTATTACCTAATAATCCCAAATTTGTATATAAAAAAACTAAAAACCTAAAAAGTAAATTAGCCCCAACATACAAACAAAATGCCTGTAAATCCACTAGAGATTTACTTGGGGAAAAACTACAAGGCTTCTATCCGTGCCTAACATGCAAGGTATGCAAATATGCCAAAAAAACAAAAAATTTTACATCAACAAATACAATGAAAAATTACACAATAAAAGAGACTATGATGCATAGATATCAATACAATCTATTTGATAACTTGTAAAAAATGCGGGAAACAGTATATAGGTGAAACGGAGAGAACATTAAGAGAGAGAATTAGGGAACATGTAAACTCCATTGAAAATTCAGAAAAAGATAGAAATAAGGATCTCCCAGTGGCAAAACACTTTAAAACTTGCTGTAATAATAATTTAAAATTCTTTAATTTTACAGCAATAGCCAAAATAAATGAAAAGAAAAGAGGAGGTAATTTGTCTCACTTATTATTACAGAATGAGGCCAAATGGATATTCGAACTCCGCACCTTAAAACCAGAAGGGTTAAATTTAGATTTTAATCTGAATTGCTTTTTAAACTCCTGAGCAATAATTTCCATCAAATATACTTCCAGTTAATTACTCCACGATAATCTTCTCCATTAAAATAATAAATCCATTTTGAAAGGAGCTTTACTGACATTCCCATTAAGTCTATACAAACTATCTCTTGGTTCTTTATAATTGATACACTTACTATTGGGTATAGTTCACTACTATTATGATATTATAATCGAGTTCAGCTATAGCTAATATGTTTATTTACATATTAATACCTGTCTTAATTTCCCCTATGCCTGTCTTATTTTCCTCTATGCTAGTATTAGTCCGTTATTCTTTAGCTATAAGAACTAGCATTAGTCGATCTATATCTCTATGTAGGAAAATCCTTATCACAGTAAAAAGTCATTACTATTCTAACGAAAGGATCTATATGTTATGTTAAATCAGATTATTCCACTTCAAAAATCATTCATTTATTATGTGTTTATTTTTTTTATTAACATGCCTTTGAATGAGACAAATGGTATCCCCACGGCTAATTGAATGATTAAGTTCCGCCCTATAGTAACTGGTTAGAGGCTACTTAAGCCTCACACAGCTAAGGAAAAGCAGCTTGATAAAGACTGAGTCCTCTCAGTTGAAACGCGTTGCTGCTATCTTATCCTAACAAAGGAGACTGCTTTGGACGCATTGGAAGTCCTAAACATCGCTGCTATCTTTTCCTAATCAAGGAGACTGCTTTGGACATTGGAAGTCCTAGACATCACACACCACTATAGCCGTAGAGCCGGTGTCCATACCTGATTGAGAGCGGACACTCCCCCACAAACAGCCTGAACCTATCAGAGCCCCTTCAGGATAAGGTGCGCACTCTGTAGGTGCACAGCGGGAGAACGCCAAGAGGAACTAACCGGCTTCACGATCGGCTTTTTTTGGAGGTATTGGAATCACTATCCTGACACAGCATTCGTGAGAAGATACACTTGAATGCCATAAACTGGATTGACAATATAATAAGGTACCAATCAGCTGCTCTGTATACGGACAAAAAAACCAGAAATGTTTAATCCGTTCTTTATTGACTGAAGTATCCTACTACTTGAATCACTGATAATACAGTTTTACAGACTTATAGACTCTCATCGGTCATTAACCCATGTTCAGAAGTGGTTATTACTGACAGTACTCCATATAGGTCTTTTAATGTTTTGTGGTCAGAATTAATTTACCAGCTAGTTTTTGTCAGCAAGTTTATATTTGCCCATATGTTTTATTTGTCCATATATTATATACAGTATATCGGCTGTGTGTTATATAACACCATCCAGTTTCTAAAGTGTTTATGTTTTATTCTGTATTTTAGACACTATTTTAGATACTATTTTAGATACTATTTTACATATGCTCTACACTTATAGGACATTATATCTATTTGATATTAGTTTCCCAGGTTGGCCAACCTGCACTTATTTAGATCTTATTTCAGTTTTGATTTAGTGAGGATTTATATTATTGTATTCCTTGTCCTCTATATTGATCTAGGTAATAAATACTTTTTCTTTATTCTTATATTGACTCGTGATTCTTGGGGTATAACAGCCTTTGTGGCGCTGGTGTGTTTTTCTCCTTGCATGCTATCTCTCCTTTTTGGGATCTTTAGAGGAAATCCCATTTAAAACTCACTAGTCATACCCTCTTTTTCTAGCGCAAATCTATCACCTCTTGCTCCAGGATGGTATTTCCTGCCCATGCTTTTTATGAAGGTATGGTCACTAATGACCATTCCATAGATCACCATCTCCCTCTAATGTCAAGTCAAGAAAAGTTCGCGCCACAGTTCCATATGTGTCACCTGGTAAAACTGAGATTGAACTCATTATGACCCAAAATAGGTAAGAAAGCTCTTATGATCAAATGGTTCCCTTAACCACAAAAATCAGATCATCTATAAAACGCATGTAAAAAGATGGATCTGACTCCTAAATGGGTTTATCATAAGAGTACAAGTATCTGTCCTCCCCGACATCCCACATACAGGGTTGCGAATGAGGGAGCAAATTTCGCCCCATAGCCGTTCCGCAAACCTGTATGTGGAACTCTTGTCAAACATTGAAAAATGCTTGAGCAAGAAATCAATAATCTCGCACAAAACCAACTTGGGTCTCCTCAGTAAACCTAGTGTGACCATCAAAAAAATATCTGATGGCTTTGTACAACCATTTGATGTGGGATACTGGTAATACAATGCAGTGGCATCCACCACTACCCACCTTGTAATCCTTTTCCCATTTAAATTATTTCAGCAACTGCAATAAATGTGTAGAGTCTCTAGATAACTCTTTAGACTTCTCACCAGAGGCTGCAAGATCGAATCTATCCATTCTGAAACAGGTTCAAAGAGGAGACCCAATCCCTGAGATGAGTAGGACGTCCCCGGGGGTTGGGTCATACTCTTGTGAGTCTTTGGTAGGTAATGGGAAAATAGGAATCCGTGGATTCTCTGGAACCAACATTTCTACCTGTTCTCTGGTGAGGAGTCCAATAGTAACAGTTTGTTCTAATAATCTCATCAATTTCGTTCTAAAAAAGGAAATGTAGGACTAATCTTCCTATATGTTGTTTGAATCACACAACTGTTACTCTCAAGAATGTAGTCGCTCTTATTGAGGAACGACACATTCCCACCCCTTATCCGAATTACGGATAACAATTTGATCATTACTTTCCAGGGAGATTAATGCAGCTCTTTCTTTCTGTGTCAAATTATATTCCCTTCTTACTTTTATGTTTGACATTATTCTCTAATGCCAGTATCTCTCGTTCAACTTTTTTCTGGAATAAATTCAGTGCAGTCCCCTAAACTGAGTAGGGTAAAACCGGGAGGATTGCCTTAACGGGGCAGGGAATATCTCTATCCTGCAAACCATATTCACCTCCCATTTCATTAAGGACTCTGCAATAAAATATTATCCTCAAAATCCACAACTTGATTCACATATTCCCCCTGTTGTAGTAAACTCATTGGCAGTATTAATATCACTGTCTGCTGGAATATCAACATCAGAGGTACGCTTTTGCGCCGAAAAATACCTCTTCAGTGTCAACTTCCTGACAAATCTGTTGACATCCAACAGAGTTTTTAAATGCCGAAAAGGTATTTGTAGGCGCAAAACCCAACCCTCTAGACAATAATGCTATTTGTTCAGGAGTTAACATAATATCAGACAGGTTAAGAACAGTTAGTCCTTCTTGCTTGGCTTGACCCTTCTTCCTGATTTTCTTGCTTCTCCTTCCCGCTCGTCTGATTTTCTTCCTCCTAATGGGATTTCCGAATGGTTCTTTTCCTTTGTGTTTCACGCCACTCTCACCCTCTTCAGGACCACTCTGGCCCCCTCCATCAGAGACCTGTAAAGGAATAGAAGAACAGGAGGAAAAAGGAAGAAGAGTGAGAGTAGAGGAATAAGAAGAAGATGAAGAAGAAGAAACAATAGAAAAGGGGGGCAGATGCTCCACTGTCATCTGATAAATTTGAATCTTGCTCAGAGTTCTCTGTAGAGGAAAACACCACTCTGAGTTCACTCTTTTTCTTCAGTATAGACTTAGGGACCAAACTAGAGGCTCCATCTTGATCATCACTAGCTTTATCCTGTTTCTAAGGAGTTTTTCTCTTTTTGTTTTTTCTAAAACCTTTTTTTATAATGTTGTCCTCTGGATCTATATTGGAATTTGTGACCAGTTATACACTTTATTGTTGGCATAATCTTCCAAATCACGGCTAAATTTTGTACCTTTTCTCTTAGCCAGATCCTCATGCAATTTCTTTATTTTATTCTTCAAAGTGGTTTTATATTCTTTGTATTTCTCATCAGATTTCAATATCTTTAGGTCACTCTTCACAATTAATATTTCTTCCTTTAATTTACCCCTTTTGAAATTCCTTGCTTCTATTGACAATGTCCATCAATGTTAACGAACATTTTGTTAATGCCTCATTCCATTCTTCCATCAAATCAGAATCTTCTAGATCAAAGGATGGATACTTTTAATCCTCAAGCCACGGGGAATTTTTCTGGCATAATGGTCAAATGACACTACATCCCACATCAATCTCAAATCATTGAGTAATAATTTTCCAAGCGCAAAGAAGGAATTTCTAAGGGTACTAGAGGGTACCGTCCTGAGATCTCACATTTCAGGAAAATCTTGTCAAAAAAACTTTTCCTACGTTCCATATTGAAAATGGATTTATTGAAGCTCACACTTTCATCCTCCATAGTGCATGTAAAGAAAAAAAGCCAAAAGTTGTGTACTCTTTTACCAAAAAATATGTGGCTGTGTATGGCCCTTTAAGTGTAAGGCATATAACGTATGCAACACTAAATACTTTGTTAAGACTCTTTGCTCCCTGTAATATCCAGCAAAATCCCTGCTAATCCCCTTTCCAACACTCTATTCATAAGTGATTATGTAAACCGGTCTCAACTTCAAATGCGATTTAAACCCTTGAAGTTTGTATTTGTGACACGCCATGAAAAACACAGAGCCGTTCATCAATTAACCGATGTAAATAACGCCCTGGTTAGATACAATTTTCACAGTTCATGTAACAATAACATTTGTGACCAACATACTGTTCGTTTTATATTAAAATTGTTATTCACCTCCTTGAGTCGCCAGGTTCCGTTCAAGTAGGCAGGAAACACCGAAAAATCCAAACACACACAGACCAAGCCGCTGCAGACACGGTGATCCCGGCGTGGAGAGCGAGCTGGGGCGGAGTCATCCAAGCAGGTAGGCAACAGGAAACAGGGGTGCTTGCTGCGGTATACAGCAGGTGTGCCGAAAATTAGTTCAATAGTTAGAGTACAGCAGCACTAAGGCAAAGGAGTCTTCAGGGCAACAAAAGTTAAAATGAAAAAAACTTTATTAGAACATGGTTAAAAAAGTACAGCTCCAGACTCCCTGACTAGTTTCGTGCTCAATTGAGCACTTAATCATAGGGTGAGTTTGGAAGGTGTTAACACCCCCTATTTAAAGGGACAGACACACCTTACAGTGAAGACAAATAAAACACAATACAATCATAAAATTACAAATGTATATATATCTCTATCACAAAGAATTTTTCAACATGCATGCACCATGATAATGAGGAGGAAAAGGAGAAAGAAATTCATAAAATTCCCAAATTTTAAATTGATTAAATTGTTAACATTAAAGTACAATAATATGTTATATTAAAGTACAATGAAATATTATGTCAGATACACTCAAAAAATTATTATTATTTATTTATTTATTTGTTTAAACTGTCCAGAGTGCATAACTATAATATTGCAGAACCTTATGATAAATATAATTGCAGCGACATAGCCTCACTAAAACTGGTGTGGGTTAGTGGACGTCTTTCCTTGGGACATGGAGGACAGATCAAAATCACTTCCTCTTCTGTGACTACTGTCCCTAAAAACATTGAATGACTGAGTTAGTTTTCTCTCTGCTGCACCCGTTACTCTCTCACAGCACTTAAGCTTCTCAACGCTAACAGATGAAGTTACTAAGGACTTAAACTGTTTGCAGGAATCTGTCTTCCTTTGTTCTTACTTGTTGAGTCGCAAGCTTTTATGTGGATGTCAGTGGCAGCTAAACCCTGTCATAGCTCTCCTCACAGTACTTACTAGTTTCAAGGTTATAACTTGCATAAAGTTAATGCACTATTCTACATACTGTTTTAACCCTATCATAGCTCTCCTCACAGTAATGACCAGTTTCAAGGTTATAACTTGCATAAAGTTAATGTACTATTCTATCTACTGTTAGATATAGAAACAGTACCATGGGTGAAGCATTACTATAAGAATATATGTTGAGTATATATGTATTTAAGAGCTTCATTCGGAGGTAATCTCTGCAGCCAAGCAAAAAATATTCTATTATAGTATTTCCTTTGATCCAGCTAACTGCCTAACCATTTTTTCTATGTGTTTGCCTGCTATGCATACTTATTTCTTACACAACCTGCACAGATAATAGACACTGATGGCTAACATGATATTTGGCATGATGTCCCTAGCTTTCTACTCATATGATGCTTTTGTTTCTGAATGTCTATAGGGGCTTGGACATCTGCGGCCGAGATGTCTGAAGCCTTTCCACTTTTATAGTTATAGACATAATAGGTAGACTACACAGATTGGGGACTTCATAGCCAGTGCGGGAAAACTAACATTTAATGCTAGACATGTGTTTCTGACTTTGCAGACCAGGCTTTAGATATTTGTTTACTATTAAAGTTAAATGTGGTACCGTAGATGCTTTGAAATTACAGTAGAAGAACAGACAGCATACATGTGTTGGATTCTCCATTTTTAGTATGTGGCATTGTGTGCTGGGCACATGACTTGAGGCCACGGCCATTGCTATACTGTGACGCGCAGCTTCCCTTTTAAATATTTGATATGTTTTAGTGCAGGCTGGACCTGCACTACTGCAATTAAGTATAGTCTCCCTCCTCATAATATTATCAAATTTATTAGCTTGGATTTTTAGTTTCTACTATCCCAGGTATAACATCCGCCCAGGAAGCAACTAGCTAATTTTATGTACCCACTAGTAACCTGTGTGCTCATGAGACTTTCCACATGGATATGTCACTTTGTTTTATTGTAGCTTGTTTACCCTGAGTTATGAAACTACAACTCAACTAACCACCTCCCCCCCCCCCCCAACATAATAAACCTCCTAGATTAGGAGGGTTAACTATGTGGTTTATCTCGTCTATACCGCACCCTAAATACTCTTAAATCTTGCAGTACAGCATATTATTAACCTTATTTTCCCTTCCTAGCTTAGCAAGACTGTTTAGCATTTCTTACGAGTCGAATTTAAGTTTTTGAATCCAATACTTTACACTTACATATTTCATCATACTACTCATACATAGGAAACATTGATTAGTGGCCCTTTGGCTACGGTTTACCATGCTTTTTGTCTATGAGTGTATCCTTGTTTTTTTCTCTTTCTTGTGTTGTGTATATTGCCCCTGGATACCTTTAATCCATATATCAGGTTTATTTCTGGAACACAATGATCATGTTTTTCTTTTTTTTTTGTTTCTCTTCTCTCAAACACTGAGGAATGTCCACCACAAATGTACAAACCTACCTAGATATGCCTTGAATACTTGCTTTGTTATCTTCAACTTGTCTCCAATTTGTCTTGTGATGGGCATTTACTTTTTTCCTCAATAAAAATTATTATTATATAAAAAAAAACAAACGTTTTAAAAACGCATGTGAAGATACCAAATGTGAAAACAAAAGAGCATCACAGGATAGTGCTAACATGTTTCGGCACTAGGCCGTATTCATAGCTAAAGTATACACTCATCACGTGATTTATATACCCCATGCTTATTTCTAATAGGTTAAATTCTAATGCCCATATATTAAAGACAGCAGAGTTCACAATTATAAGAAACCTCTAACATCATAGTGGTATGCATGCAATTCAATATATTAAGAAAAAACGGACGGAAAGTAGTAAAAAGTACAAGAATACAAGATAAGTACATAGTTAGATCAAATGGGGGAGAGCAAAAATTCCCAAGTATAAAATCCACACATATAGACTCCAATATGATTGTATCAATGACAAATGAGTTAGAGTATATATAAATCAGTGGAAATGGCTATAAGAAATATAAAGTAGATGGGATAATATTAGTTTTACATAGCGGAGAATTATACACAAAATTCCCTAATCAAGGAGCGAAATGAAACAGACCATAACACTTAGAACATTCTGTCTAATAGGAAATGTTATATATTCGAGGAATGATTGGAGTAAAGGTTTACATGTTACAAATTGATCATGTATGACGTAATGTACCATATGTGTGTTCTATTATTTCCAATAATTAATAAGATCGTACTCTGAGTTCATACCTTGTGGAACCCTTGTTCCTAGCTTAAAAATCCAATACATTTCCCTCTTGCTCAGCATTTTGTCCCTGTCACCACCTCTAAAAGGTATATTCACCTTTTCAATGGCCTGCCAGCAAAAGCTAGCCAGGGATTTGTTGTGTTTCCGTGCAAAATGCTGGACAAGAGGGGTAGTGGCTACACTTGCTCCTATTGTTGACAAGTGGTTTCTAATACATGTGTTGGCGTCATTAGTTGTTAACCCTATGTATTGGATCTCACAGTCCATGCATGATAACATAAATGATGTATGCGGAGGTGCAGTTTAGGCATGATTGTATCTTAAATTTGTCACCTGTTGTCATAGAGCAGACATGATCTGCTATCAATGCATATTCACATGGTCTGCACCTTTTCATCCCTTTATGTTGATGCCATGAACTTTGTGTTGAACCCACTGCTTTCGTCAAACAAGAGGGGGACAAATAATTGCCAAGGGTTAGAAATACCTGTTACACTATGCAAGTGTAACTCTAGGGGGCGCTAGAAGAAACATATAAAACAATCTGTAGGATAATACTGAAGTATAGTAAAAAACAATAAACACTTAAAAATAATATAAAATGATCAGATAATAATGTATAAAGACAAAATAATAATGACAATTACAGAAAAAATGACACATGGACTCTCATCAAATGTGATGTGATGAGATCAATATAAACAGAAAATGCAGCTTAAAACAATATATAATAAATAAATAGTATTAAGTCTCTAATAAGTTCTTATCTGTATATGATATTGATGCTCAGACAGTCCCAAGATTAGGAGGGGACTTCAGAGGTTTATTAGTCCTCCTGGGTAGCACATATATAAGATTCTCCCTTAGATCCAGAAGTCAGCTCCTTGTCACAAAACCAGCCTGGGTAAATACTCTCTCTGTGCAAAGAAAATCACAAAGACAAGGGCGCCTCCTCGTGTGATATAGTTTGGACAAATGTAAAAATAGGTGAATACAGATTTTATACTCACAAGTAAAGCAGCACTCTGTTGTGCTTATAGAGGCAGACTGGGAGTTCACAGTGTCCCAGTTCACTGACCAAGGCAGTGCAACAAATCACTCCAGGGTAGATTTCAATCAAGCTCAGGCTCTCAGCAAAGAGTTAAAATACCATAGTTTAAGAGTTAAAATACAATATAAAATGTTACAAATGTGACCGTAACAATGGATAAACAAGCAACTAGTTTCTCAGATCTCTGTCTGAGAAACTAGTTGCTTGTTTATCCCATTGTTACGGTCACATTTGTGACATTTTATATTGTATTTTACTGCACGATTAAACGATGGTATTTTAACTCTTTACTGAGAGCCTGAGCTTGATTGAAATCTACCCTGGAGTGATTTGTTGCACTGCCTTGGTCAGTGAACTGGGACACTGTGAACTCCCAGTCTGCCTCTATAAGCACAACAGAGTGCTGCTTTACTTATGAGTATAAAATCTGTATTCACCTATTTTTACATTTGTCCAAACTATATCACACAAGGAGGCGCCCTTGTCTTTGTGATTTTCTTTGCACAGAGAGAGTAATTGCCAAGGGTTTTGCTCTTCCTGTAAGAGCACTTAAGCCCATTTTCTACACTTTCAATTAAACCATCATCAGTGGCTAAAAGTTTAAAATGCTTTTTGACAATTTTACAGACCTCCTGATACTGTGAACTAAAATTAGTAACAAAGTATATTCCATTTTTCCTGGTACTCTGACTGTTATTTTCCCACAGTCTTGTCCATGAGTCTGTCTGTCAATCTTGGCAACTTGTTCCTGGGCCCTATCAAGTACTGACTCTTTATATCCCCTCTCTTTGAAACATTTTCTCAAATCTTTGCTCTGCATAGTATAAGCTCCATCCTCCGTGCAATTTCTTTTCAATCTTATGAATTGGCCTTTGGCTACCGCAAAAGGCACATGTGGAGGGTAGCAGCTTTTTGCATGTTTTAGCGTATTCTTTGTGATCGTTTTCCGATAGGTATTACTGATGATGTGACCATTGCTATTACCCAACAGAATCAAATCAAGAAAGCAGATGCTGCTGGCATTCTGCTTGTAGGTGAACTTCAAACCCACACTATTATCAATCAAAAGACACAAAAACTTCTCTAGATCTCCCAATGATCCTTGCCAAATTAATAGCAGATCATCAATGTATCTTTTGTAAAATACTTTGTGCTCCTGGTAGATGTTAGAATCTCCAAAGATGTGGGACAGCTCCCACCATAAAAAGGTTGGCATATGATGCAGCAAATTTAGCCTCCATCGCTGTCCCACACCTTTGGAGATAAAACTGTTCGAATTTAAAGTAATTGTGTGTCCATAGATACCTAATGACCCTGATTACAAACTGCCTCAAATCGTCTGTAAAGACTGTGTGTTTTTCCAGAAAAAAATGGATGGCTATTAGCCCTTCCTCATGTGGTATTGATGAGTATAGGGCCGCCACATCAATTGTCAACCACCTGTAACGACCCTTTACCCAATTTTGGTTACTCAAAAGATTCAGAACATGCTTAGTGTCCCTAAGATAGCTGTAAATTTTGATCACTATGGGATTTAAAATAGCATCTACCCACTCCGAAAGGTGCTCAGAGAGAGAGAGCCAATCCCGCTCACTATAGAACGACCCTGGACATTGGTAACACTTGTGCACCTTTGAAAGATGGGAACCACAGGATGTTCAACATACAGATAATCTCTCGTGGACAAATTAATGTGCCCATCTTCCAATCCATCATCCAAAAGTGTCTTTAAAACACCCTGATAAACTTTAGTGGGATCCCCCAATAAAGTAACATAATTTGCTGTATCCTGTAAATGACAGAAGGCTTCTTTTATGTAATCCACTCGGTCTAGGACCACAACCGCCCCACCTTTATCAGCATTGCCACTTAACTCATTTACAGAGGTTGAATCATCAGTGTGTAAAACATCTGTATTAAGTGTGGTTATGGTAACTAGGTCACAAGTTTCTTGAAAATTTATCGCACTAAACATGTCATCTATTTTAGCAGGCCTTTTGTCAGATCTCTCAGTTTCAAACTTTTGTAGGGTTAGCATACGTATTAATTTATTCAGATCCAGCATAGTCTCAAAAAAGTTGAATCTGCTAGATGGTGCAAAATTCAGACCCATACTAAGCAATTTTATGTGTACATCAGTAAGTTCTTTAGATGACAAATTAATGACGTTACTAATTGGAACTTGGAATTTCCCCTGTTCCCTCTCAGTGTATACCTGTCCTTCATGTTGTGTCCTATACCGTTTTTTTCTGAAGCCACCTGAAAAACCTGATTTTTAAAGTCTTACTTGTCCTGATTAACTACAGGGTGTTGTGTTTCGTTGTTACTGCTAATAAATTTAGATCCCTTTTGTACAGTGTTTACTTGCTGTGTTACCACTTTGGGTCTAACCACTTGTTCATCCGTTAGTACAGTTACCTGTGAATCTGGGGGTTGGAAATTTACACTACGATTAGCATTAGTCTTACGTATACTACCCTGAACGGATGGTGACACAATTTGCCCAGAGCTCAGACCTGCATTACTAGTCGCACTACAGAAGCCCTTGTTCTCAATACTAGGGGATGCATTTTTATTGTTGCTTGATGACCTTGCATTCCTATTATTTCTTCTATTTCTACTTCTTGATCGGCCCCTATTTTGGGCTCATCTACTGTTAGATCTGTCTGACCTATTCCACACATTAACACTCTTTGTGTCATAATCCATTTGGACCCTATGTTTAGTGTGTTTTAAATCCATGACCAAAGTTTTAGTCTCAGTGAGTGAGGATCTAAGTATCACATCAAACCTGGGAAAATCCAAATCAATTGCTGTTTTTTGTATGAAATAAGTAAAAGCATTAAACATACTGAACATTCACTAAGAACACTATTCCAAGAGTTAATAAAGTCCTCATCTTGGACCTCAAACGTGGGAACTTATTCAGTCTCAAACCCCGAGGTATGATGTTCAATTTAACATATCTCTCGAATGTCCAAACATCATATTGTAATTTCAATTCCTTGATTAGCAATTTCTCCATTTGATCAAAAAGATTATTTAAATTGTAATCCGATATATCATTAGAAAATATTTGCTCGATATCAGTGCATTCCCTGTCTGTAACAGGCAAAAGAGAATAGTAAGTGTTGGTACCTTCCATATTGTGATCGCTCATATATTGAAACTTAGACTTAATACTGTGCTTCCAGGTATCACAGAATAATAATATAATGAAAAAGAGATGTCTGAGTCCAATAAGATGTATAATCCAGACTGTCAAAAAATCTTTATATGCCCCAGTAGCTAATGCCCAGAGAGCCTATTTGTCAATTATTGTGAACACATTAATTATATGAATCCACAGTCTCTTTGCCAAACAAACTGTAATCAGAGATAGAGAGTGTCCGTGTATTCCAAAGTCCCAATGCAGTGTAATGCAGATAAAGGACACTACCGGTATCGGTATAAAGTGTAGTGTGTATATACACAAGAAAACTGTTACTATGTGACGTCACCCACTTACAAGTCCTGGCGTCCAGCCATGACTTTCATCGATGAAAAGGCCAATTCATAAGATTGAAAAGAAATTGCACGGAGGATGGAGCTTATACTATGCAGAGCAAAGATTTGAGAAAGAGATTCAAATAGAGGGGATATAAAGAGTCAGTACTTGATAGGGCCCAGGAACAAATTGCCAAGATTGACAGACAGACTCTACTCTACTCAAGGACAAGACTGTGGAAAATAACAGTCAGAATAGCAGGAAAAATGGAGTTTACTTTTTTACTAATTTTAGTTCACAGTATCAGGAGGTCTGTAAAATTGTCAAAAAGCACTTTAAACTTTTAACCGCTGATGATGGTTTAATTGAAAGTGTAGAAAACGGCCTTAAGTGCTCTTACAGGAAGAGCAAAACCCTGGGCAATTATTTGCCCCCCCCCCCCTCTTGTTTAACAAAACCAGTGGGTTCAACACAAAGTTCATGGCTTCAACATAAAGGGATGTTCAAATGTGGAAAGAAAAGGTGCAGACCGTGTGAATATGCATTGATAGCAGATCATGTCTGCTCTATGACAACAGGTGATACATTTAAGATACAATCATGCCTAAACTGCATCTCTGCATACATCATTTATGTTGTATCATGCATGGACTGTGAGATCCAATACGTAGGGTTAACAACTAATGACGCCAACACATGTATTAGAAACCACTTGTCAACAATAGGAGCAAGTGTAGCCACTCCTATTTTTTCCAGCATTTTGACGGAAACACAACAAATCCCTGGCTAGCTTTTGCTGGCAGGCCATTGAAAAGGTGAATATACCTTTTAGAGGTGGTGACAGGGACAAAATTCTGGGCAAGAGGGAAATGTATTGGATTTTTACGCTAGGAACAAGGGTTCCACAAGGTATGAACTCAGAGTACGATCTTATTAATTATTGGAAATAATAGAACACACATATGGTACAATACGTCATACATGAACAATTTGCAACATGTAAACCTTTGCTCCAATCATTCCTCGAATATATAACATTTCCTATTAGATAGAATGTTCTAAGGGTTATGATCTGTTTCATTTCTCTCCTTGATTCTGGAATTTTGTGTATAAGTCTCCGCTATGTAAAACTAATATTATCCCATCTACTTTATATTTCTTTATTATATCTTATATTCTTTTCCACTGATTTATATATACTCTAACTTAGTTGTCATTGATACAATCATATTGGAGTCTATGAGGCCTATTTATCAAGCCGTCAGCCGCAAATACGCTGGAATTCCGCAGCATAATTGTGGCAAGCCTGATTCGCCCTATTTATCAAAGCGTATAGACCGGCAAAAGTTGAAATTTGTGACGATATATACGGTCCGCCGGTCTCAGTCCGTCACAGATCGATGCTTACTTCATTACAGATGTTCTGAATACAAATTCGGCACTATCTGACAATTTTTGCCATTTATCAAACTTCTAACAAGTACGCTCACCACTATTCCTGCCCAGCATACCTGCTTTTCAATCTGCCATCCTGGAGGCAGCGGATGCCATAGGAATCAATGGGAGCCTGAGAGCAGCAAAAGATCATGTTTGATGCTGCCAGATATCCCATTGATTTCTATGGTATAATAAAAGTTATGTTTACACCTAACACCCAAACATAAGCCCCGAGTTTAAACACCCCTAATCTGCCGTCCCGACATCGCCGCCACCTACATAATGTTATTAACCCCTATCCCGCCGCAACTAAATAAATGTATTAACCCCGATCCTGCTGCTCCCAAATAAATATATTAACCCCTATCCCTCCGCTACCCGACATATTAAACTATTAATTAACCTACCCTAACTATTATACTAAAATTACATTAAACTATTAATTAACCTACCCTAACTATTATACTAAAATTACATTAAACTATATTAAACTACTAATTAACCTACCTTTACTATTATACTAAAATTACATTAAACTAACAATTAAATTAACTATATTAGATATTTAAAAACCTAACCCTACTCAAGTTATTTAAATCTACAATAAAGAATTACTAAGTTACAAAAAAATAAACACAAAGTTACACAAAATAAATAACAACTAAGTTACAAAAAATAAAAAACACTAAGTTACAAAAAATAAAAAACACTAAGTTACAAAAAATAAAAAATAAATTATCAAATATTTTAACTAATTACACATAATCTAATAGCCCTATGAAAATAAAAAGCCCCCCCAAAATGAAAAAAAAAAACCTAGCCTACAATAAACTACCAATGCCCCTTAAAAGGGCCTTTTGCGGGTCATTGCCCCAAAGAAATCAGCTCTTTTACCTGTAAATAAAAATACAAATACCCCCCAACAGTAAAACCAACCACCCACACAACCAAACCCCCCAAATAAAAACCTATCTAAAAAACCTAAGCTCATCCAAATGCCCTGAAAAGGGCATTTGGATGGGCATTGCCCTTAAAAGGGCATTTAGCTCTTTTTCTGCCCAAAGTCACTAACCTAAAATTAAAACGCACCCAATAAACCCTTAAAAAAACCTAACTCTAACCCCCGAAGATCCACTTACAGTTTTTGAAGACCCGGCATCCATCCTCAACGAATCGGCAGAAGTCCTCAGCAAAGCCGGCAGAAGTCTTCATCGAAGCGGGCCGAAGTCTTCACTCAACCGGGCAGAAGTCTTCATACAAACGGCATCTTCTATCTTCATCCATCCGGTGCGGAGCGGCTCCATCTTCAAGACATCTGGCACGGAGCATCCTCTTCTTCCAACGGCTCTTCTCGAATGAAGGTTCCTTTAAGTGATGTCATCCAAGATGGCGTCCCTTAAATTCCGATTGGCTGATA
Source organism: Bombina bombina (assembly GCF_027579735.1). Lineage (NCBI taxonomy): Eukaryota > Metazoa > Chordata > Amphibia > Anura > Bombinatoridae > Bombina > Bombina bombina. Next base: position 824,906,093 of record NC_069499.1, on the reverse strand, counting down.
GAATTCTAGGATTGAGCTTGCATTCTATTGGCTGATTTGAACAGCCAATAGATTGCGAGCTCAATCCTATTGGCTGATTGCATCAGCCAATAGGATTTTTTACCCTTTAATTCCAATTGGCTGAAAGAATTCTAACCTGGAAGAAGAGGATGCTCCACGCCGGATGTCTTGAAGATAGAGCTGCTTCGCACCCTATGGATGAAGATAGAAGATGCCGTCTGGATGAAGACTTCTGCCCGGTTGGATGAAGACTTCGGCCCGCTTGGATAAAGACTTCTGCCAGCTTCGCTGAGGACTTCTGCCGCTTCGTTGAGGATGGATGTCGGGTCTTCAAAAACTGTAGTGGATCTTCGGGGTTAGTGTTAGGTTTTTTTAAGGGTTTATTGGTGGGTTTTAATTTTAGGTTAGGGACTTTGGGCAGAAAAAGAGCTAAATGCCCTTTTAAGGGCAATGCCCATCCAAATGCCCTTTTCAGGGCAATGGGGAGCTTAGGTTTTTTAGATAGGTTTTTATTTGGGGGGTTTGGTTGTGTGGGTGGTGGGTTTTACCGTTGGGGGGGTATTTGTATTTTTATTTACAGGTAAAAGAGCTGATTTATTTGGGGCAATGCCCTGCAAAAGGTCCTTTTAAGGGCTATTGGTGGTTTATTGTAGGCTAGGGGTTTTTTTTATTTGGGGGGGTTTATTTTCATAGGGCTCTTAGATTAGGTGTAATTAGTTTTAAATATTTGATAATTTATTTTTTATTTTTTGTAACTTAGTGTTTTTTATTTTGTGTAATTTAGTAATTCTTTATTGTAGATTTAAATAATTTGAGTAGGGTTAGGTTTTTAAATATGTAATATAGTTATCGTAATTTTAGTATAATAGTTAGGGTAGGTTAATTAATAGTTTAATATAGTTTTAGTATAATAGGGTAGGTTAATTAATAAAAAATAAAAGAGAACAAGAGGGGCGCCTCATGTGCATATCAATATGCTATATAGTGATGTACATCAAGTAAGCCAAGTGGGTACTCACATGCGACTATAGTACACTTATGTACTGGTAGGTGCAGGCTGGAATCTTAGGGTGTACCAGCTAACCCTTACAGTAGAACCAGATGATCTCACAATGAAGCAATTACTCCTCCTCATAGACAAAGTCAGAGCTGTATAGATTATAATAAAGAACAAGAGGGGCGCCTCATGTGTGCAGCATCAATATATCCATAAATGTAAAATTAAAGAAATAAAGCCAAATGGGTACTCACAATTGGCCCAAGTACACTTATGTACTAGTAGGAGCTGGCTGGTATCTTCAGGTGTACCAGCTAAACCTCTCCAGGTGCAGAGTAGATAGTGCAGGGGGATCTTAGTCGCAGTATGTGCTAATGGATAGTCAGAAGCAGTTTTTAAAACTGCTATAGAAGGTAATGAACCAAAGCTTGCATAAAACAAGTTCAGTTTATTAAAACAAATGTTAATAAGTTTAAAACAATAGCAAGCAAAATTAAAATCATGCAACGCGTTTCTCAACCTAGCATGGGTTGTGTCATCAGGCATATTAATCCTTCTAACTGACAATCCATTTAAACAGAGTTTGATCCAATAGTGAATCAGGACACACCCCTAATGGGCGTTGCCAAGCCTGTTGTTTTTTTATTTTATTTTTTTATTTTTTATTTTTTATTGAGATTCATAAAAAAAAGGCATACAAAAACTGAAATGTCATAACAAAATAACAATACAAGTCGCTTTCAAATACTCAGTCAATAAACAAAATTGATCAATAAAACAAAGTTAGGAGACATTTATAATATCAAAATATATGAATAATGCCTTACCAACTGTACGCCTTCTAAATGAACGAGGAGGCCACTCTTGGACCTCTCCATAGTATGGGGAGTATAGTGAGCTAAAGAAGGCTATTGAGAACTGTAAGAGACCACTCTTGGGTCCCAATCTGTGAATCTCATTTTTTCTGTATTAAACATATGTAAATCCTGCAAATATCATTACTAACCATGTCTAGTAAGGGGGGAGTTCAAATACCAAATACATTATGGTCAGGAAAAGTAATAATTTAAATCTGCTAACCTTCCCTCTATGGCTATATGGGTAAATATGTAAATGCAACTGATCGTATAAATTGGAAGTAGTATGGGGAAAGGAGATATGGATCCAGCCCCAGTAATGAAGCTCTTTAATGTGCATATGCAGTATACTTAATTGAGGTGATCACAAATTAAAGTGAAAACAAACATATAAAAACAAACCCTTAGTGGGGGGCACTATAGGCTCTCACCAAATTCAGGAGAAGGAAACAGTAACAGAGAAGTACTAGAGAGCTAAAATAGACGCTTCAACCTGAACAATAGTTGTACTAGAGCCAGTATAATCATATAGGAGAAATATGCTATCTGTTTTAGGGAGACTACCTGTTATATAGTACAATATTTGGATATAAACATGAATACAACCTGGATTAGCAACCTGTCATAGTGGAAATATTGAAGACTTTTTGTCAGATAAAATGCAGGCGCATATATTATCTACTTTAGCTAATATAATGTGAGCTAGGCAAAATATACTCAAAATCTGGGCAGATATTGTAAGTAACAAGACGCAAAAATTAAACCTTGCAGAGCTAAGTGACACTACTTGCTGCTCCCTCAAAGGGAGAAAGAACCAAAGGGCATATATCCCAATGTCAGGCATATGATCCAGCAAACAGTTATTAAAGGCACCAAGAGGGAATAGACAAAGGTCATATATTGGCATAGTAGTGAATGTTATGGGTACTGTGGAGTTATAAAATATTATCAACTTAAATATAAACCCAGTCTATCAAGTGAGCAGTTTAGAAAAGTATAATATAACTTGTCAGGCAGTGTGGTCCGTTTTGAGAGATAGATAAATGGTACCAAATTAGTATAAACTGGCCAGTCTTTAGTAGATAGTGGAGTGCTGGTAATAGGCTCTTGATTTAAGAAGGTAGACCACTCCTGCTTTATCATGTCCCAGCCATTGTCAAACTTATGAAAAGGTGAACATAAACATCGGCATGTATTATATGTCTTAACATTGTATAGGGTCCTTAACGTGGGGTTGGAGAGTCAAAGGATATAAGAGCTGGCACCCATAAACCCAATAGCGTATCTGCAGGAGTTCACCCTATTCCCCTTTTGATATCAGGCAAGACGCAGCACTTAAATATGGGCCATGTGGCTAACGGAAGGAGAAGGGTAAGAGCTATGCGGGAGCCAGCGGCACAAAGTCTGTCTCTTTCCCTAGTAGTTATGTCCGCTCTCAGTATCATCCAGAGTGCGCTGGAAGGCATACCTAGAATTTCGCTTTGGTGCAGTACTCGCCCTCCTGTAGAAGCACCAGCGTAGTGCTGGTGTTGTCCGCAATCCCGCCTCTCAAAAAGAGCTGGCTGTTGCCTGATACCAAGGTGACATCGGGTTGCGGCTGTGTGTGTCCCCGGAGGGTGGCGGTGGGCATAGTACCCTTCTTCACTGGGCTGCTTTGCACTGAGCATTCAGGAGAGATCAAACCCGCCACCTCCCTCGTGCAGGCCAAAGTGGGGACTTGCGAGGGCTTTGCGCCCGGAACCATGTCAGCACATTGCAGCCCGTGGCCCCCTGAGGTATTCAGACCAGATTGCCCAAAAGACGGCGGTAGTGTCTCCGGTTGCTCAATGGGTAAGCAATCCCGTGTTTGATATCCATCTGCTAAATTGAAGTCCTCCACAGGCAGTTCTCCGCCATTTTCACACTTCCATGCTGCTGCTATTTGCCGCTCAAGTCGCACAAAGTGGGCTGATAGAATAGTACAAATCTGCTCCAGTAGTAACGCAGGTTCACGCTCCATTCTGGTGGTCTAAGGTTGTATGTGCAGAATAAGGCTTAAAGATGTGACAGTTTCAGTGTCAACGCACTGTATACCCGGCTGACAAGATACCGGGGGGGGGGTGTTGAGTGCCTCACACTAAGGAGTCTGCCCTAGGCCTCAACGCTCCGGATCGGCTGGCTGAAGTAGAGTGTCAACAAAAAACATATCATTCGGTTCAGTGCGGGTAGTTGATTCTAAATGTTTTAATGTTGTAGCTTGGATGATCTTGCTGTACACCGATAATAGGCAGATTATCAGTGATCTATCTAGAGCAGCCAATATTGCGACCAGTCAAGGTGCTGCCCAGAGACACGCCCCAAGCCTGTTGTTAATTAGTGTATATCAGGCTAATAACATCTATATATATATATATATATATATATATATAAATAAATAAATCACAGTACTTAATAATATTGGCAATATGGATAGTTGTTCATCATAAGTATTAACAATATTATAGGCAAGCAAACAAAACCTAAAACAATATGAGACAGTGCTTATTGATATTGGCAGAATATATAGTCCTCCAGCATGAGTACTTATTTTAACAGAAATACAATATATAGCTTTCAGTGATTCCAATCATATATAACATGAAATTATTGCTTATGGGTCTCCACAGTTTTTAGCACCAATGATCTTACATACATAATTAGTCTAGACTATACATTTGGTTTGGATGAGTAATATATAATGGGATTACTGGCATTAGTACACACCTCTATCAATTGTAGATGCAGTGTTTCCTTTGTGGTAAATTTGTGTAATCCTCATTCCTCTAGATCTTTAACACACATTTGGGATTTGGGACTGTTCTAAATGTTTTTTATACATACAGTTTCTTGTGTAAAACTTTCTATTAGGTGGTGTGTAATACAATGCCTGTCCTGAATGTTTATACAATATTTGTCCACTCACTGAGTGTGAACTTAGACACACCCTTTATTCTGACAATGGCTTGGTGAGGTTTTAGTGACTTTATTATTTGTTGCAAACAAAGTATGTAATAGGCTTAGTCTTTGCAAAATATGTGGCTCACAAATATATTGGTAGAATTGTGGTCCCTCTAGAGTGCAACACAAATGTAACTAAATAGAGGGATATTAAGCTATGCTTTGGAGAAGGTGAAATCAATATGATCAATATTTGACCAATCACGGCTCATTGTTGTTAACACACCCCCTGTGTGGCCAATCAGTGCATTTAAGACTTCAATATAGACCAATCGGCATATCCAGCATCTAGCTTCATATTAACGTGATGCAGATGCCGGTTTCTCACTACAGACACTCTCCCTTTGCTTAATGCATTCTATAACAATTGCAAGGGAAGTGCTAGTGATGGCTAAATATATCTAGCTTCAACTTAATATTCATATTAATGTATAATGATAAACTTAGTGCTCAATGAACTCAAATAATATTGATGTGTGCCCTATTATGAGGTACTATAAAATTATCAAGTGAATTAAAGGAAAAAATTAGCAGCTGTGGCCAGGTTCAAACTCACAACCTTTGGGTTGGGAGAAAGTGTACCTAGCCACTGGGCCACAGCTACTAAATTAAATTAAATTAAAATGAAAGAGATATAGCCATTGTGAAATTAAGATGTTCTCATTAGTATATAGTAATAATAAATATGTGGATTTATGATAAATATCACTATCTTCAATATTGGAAATAAAGTGCTATATATGTTTAAATGAATATAGGACAATAATGTCCCATAAAATTAACAAGTGGATTAGTGAAAAATTAGCAGCTGTAGCCAAGTTCAAACTCACAACCTTAGGGATGGGAGACAGTGTACCTGGCCACTAGGCCACAAGACCCCCAAACTGATTGAAATTATAATGGAGGGCATATAACTCTAGTGAAATAAAATAGAAATATTCTCATTAGTAATAATAAATATGAGAATTGGTGATAAATATTATTGTCACTATCTTCAATGGTAGGTATAAAGTGCTAAATATATAAAATAATAGTGAGCTAATTAATAAGTTAATTAATAAGGGAGTGGTATAAGTGGAAAAGGTGGAATAAATATAAGTGATCTCAAAATGCTGCTAGATCTATAATTTATTGAGTCCCAAAGGAAAGAGGGACTGGAATTTGTATATCCAGTACGTCTCCCTCTGGCGAAGACAATTATATCTATTACCTCTAAAAGAGCATGATATGCTGTCAATGGGTGTGATGACAAATGTATTGCGTTTCCCATGTTGGTTTACACTGTGTCTGGATACACTGTGTTTTAGGGAACCTTTCCTTAAGTTTCTATTATGTTCACTCCACCTAGTTCTTATCTGTCTACATGTGCGCCCTAAATACTGTAAACCACATTCACAAGTAAGAGCATATGTATCACATATTCAGTACTACAAGTGATGTGGGTTTTGATATCAAAGGTCTCCCCTGTTGTATGACTAGTTATACTGGTACTGCCATGATTAATAGATTTACACATTAAGCACCTCTTTTTGTTACATTTGAAAGCTCCTGGTTTCTTAGAGTGCCCTGTTGTCTTTAGCGGTAGCGTATGATGTGTATTTCTTTTTGAGACAACTATTTTACTCGGTACTAGTTTTTGTTTTAACATAGGAGCACGTCTAAAAATCATTCTGGGGCTACATTCAAGGTTTCCTTTAAGATAAGGATCTTTTAATATAATAGGCCAATGTTTCTTTAGAGTGTCTCTTATAATCTGGTGGTTGGAACAATATTGAGCGATGAAGGATACATTAGATCTACTCCTAGATTGCCACAATTTCTCCTGATGCGCCTAAATTGACTATAGGGTATCTTGGTTCTACAAATAAAGGGAACGGCCATGGGCACCAGGTTCGCCCCCAGTTTTACCAATTTGTTTATGGGCAAATTCGAAGATAAATACATCTATAATTCAAACTGGAGGGGGAACCTGGTGTTCTATGGCCGTTATATAGATGACCTGATATTCATTTGGAGAGGTTCTTATCCTTCCATCCATGAGTTTATAGACAATCTTAACTCTAACGATATGGGCCTCACTTTTACATCCAACATCCAAAAAGAAAAAATTGAATTTCTTGATGTTTATTTAGAATGGAATCCAGATGGAAATTTGCTGTCATCTACTTACTTTAAAAGTGTTGATAGCAACAATTTCTTACATTTTGAAAGTAATCACCTAAACAACTGGAAAACCAACATACCCTAATTTAGGCGCATCAGGAGAAATTGTGGCAATATGGAACTGTATGACTCACAGTCAACTATACTAATAAATAGATTTAAAGAAAAAGGCTATCCTATTATTCTAATTATGGATGGCTATAGGAGAGCTAGAAGGATAGATAGGAGTTCCATTTTAAGACAGGCCCATAAGAATAAAGACAGAACATCTGAGCAATCTAGGAGTAGATCTAATGTATCCTTCATCACTCAATATTGTTCCAACCACCAGATTATAAGAGACACTCTAAAGAAACATTGGCCTATTATATTAAAAGATCCTTATCTTAAAGGAGACCTTGAATGTAGCCCCTGAATGATTTTTAGACGTGCTCCTACGCTAAAACAAAAACTAGTACCGAGTAAAATAGTTGTCTCAAAAAGAAATACACATCATACGCTACCGCTAAAGACAACAGGGCACACTAATAAACCAGGAGCTTTCAAATGTAACAAAAAGAGGTGCTCAATGTGTAAATCTATTAATCATGGCAGTACCAGTATAACTAGTCATACGGCAGGGGAGACCTTTGATTTCAAAACCCACATCACTTGTAGTACTGAATATGTGATACATATGCTCTAACTTGTGAATGTGGTTTACAGTATTTAGTAGGGCACACATAAGAACTAGGTGGAGTGAACATAATAGAAACTTAAGGAAAGGTTCCCTAAAACACAGTGTATCCAGACACAGTGTAAACCAACATTGGAAACGTAATACATTTGTCATCACACCCATTGACAGCATATCATGCTCTTTTAGAGGTAATAGATATAATCGTCTTCGCCAGAGGGAGACGTACTGGATATACAAATTCCAGTCCCTCTTTCCTTTGGGACTCAATGAAGTTATAGATCTAGCAGCATTTTGAGATCACTTATATTTATTCCACCTCTTCCACTTATACCACTCCCTTATTAATTAACTTATTAATTAGCTCACTATTATTTTATATATTTAGCACTTTATACCTACAATTGAAGATAGTGACAATAATATTTATCACCAATTCTCATATTTATTATTACTAATGAGAATATTTCTATTTTATTTCACTAGAGATATATGCCCTCCATTATAATTTCAATCAGTTTGGGGGTCTTGTGGCCTAGTGGCCAGGTGCACTGCCTCCCATCCCTAAGGTTGTGAGTTTGAACTTGGCTACAGCTGCTAATTTTTCACTAATCCACTTGTTAATTTTATGGGACATTATCATCCTATATTCATTCAGTGTTACAATGCTAATTTTGGGAAAAAATGGTTTGGAAATAGAAAAGTGCTACATGTATTTATTGCCCTATAACTTGCAAAAAAAACCAAGAATGTGTAAACATTGGGTATTTCTAAACTCAGACAAAACAAGAAAAAAACTTCAGCCAGCCTCCAGACATAAAAAATTAGTATAATTTAATAATAATAGACAAGAACACAAAAAATCAAAAGATAAAATCAAAACTCTCAGCTGATGAACGTCTTACGTGTTTCGACTGTGTGTAACCTTACTCATAGACATATTAGTTAGATACCAGCCAGAGCTTAAATAGCCCTAGCATAATTAACTAATCACAAACTGCTGAGAGAGTTCTTAAAGGTACCACTACCTAAAATATGGGAACAGACCACATCTACTTGAGAGAAACATTATCCCATAAATAGACAAGGCATATCATAAGCATATAGTTACATTCTTTAGTGTTTATTTAGTGTTATTTTTTCTTTCATGATTCAGATAGAGCAGAAATGTTAAGCAACTTTCTAATTTACTCCCATTATCAATTTTTTTTTCGTTCGCTTGCTATCTTTATTTTAAAAGCAGGAATTTAAATCTTAGCAGCAAGCCCATTTTAGGTTCAGCACCACGGATAGCGCTTGCTTATTTGATGCTTTAATTTACCCTCCAATAAGCAAGCATAACCCAGGTTCTCAACCAAAAATGGGCCGGCTCCTATGCATCATATTCCTGCTTTTTAAATAAAGATAGCAAGAGGAAGAAGAAAATTTGATAATAGGAGTAAATTAGAAAGTTGCTTAAAATTGCATGCACTATCTGAATCATGAAAGAAAATTTTTGGGTTTAGTGTCCCTTTAAATGTACAATATATAATTAACTCGTGTGCATTTTTACAGAAAAAATATGTATACATATGCAAACACAACACTAATTTGTAAGTCCATCTGATATTAAATTTACTTTTTGTGGGATATTTACAATCATATACATATATGTTCAACTTATTGTGGAATTTTAAGAAAAGGAAATTCTCACTTATTTAGTTGTGATAGAGAGATAACCAAGTCTCATATGTATTGAGAATAACGGATGAGAAAAGCATGTATATATATATCTGGTGGATATATATATTTTTTTGTATTTAGTCTGGGAACCAAGATACAATCTTATGAAAAAGTTATCGTTCGAAAAGAAGGGCGTTAATAAATATTAGCTTAATTTGTTTATATTGATTTATTACTGGGGCTTACTTTATTGTCTTTGCCATAAATTGATGATATCCCCATCAATGTTAAAACCCCAAGGCCTCCTTGTCTTGAGCTGGAAGATCCAGAAGGCCTCTCTATATAGAAGCCTGCTTGCCCTATCTACTCCTCTCGCTTGGGGTCTGATCCATTCAATAACCTGCCATGTAAGGCTATTAACATTTTGATGGTGTACCCGAATGAAGTGACGTGCCAGATCGGAGCATTCATTATTCTCAATGTTATTTAGGTGCTCCCTCACACGCGATCTGGCTTCCCTTGTCGAGCAACCAACATATTGTTTCTCACACAAGGTACACTCAATCAGGTACACTACATGTGTTCTTCTACAATTTGTAAGATCTAAGAGGTTGTATACCCTCTGTGTGGTCCTAGATTAGAAAGTACGGGTAGTTTTACTATGGCTACAAGCTATACATTTACTATAGTGGCCTTTAGCATTTAACCAACTGTTGCTTTTTGGCTCAATCTTCAGAATGCTTGGAGAGAGGGTATTACCCAAAGTGCAACCTCTTTTGGCCACAAAATTACAACCATTAGAAACATAGTTTTTTAGGGCATCTTCCGCAGTTAGGATGGGTAGGTGTTTTTCTACAATATTACATATTGCTCTATATTGGGAACTATATGTGTTAACAAACATCGGTTTTAGGGAATCTAGCCTACCATGAGTTTCACCTCTACTTTTGTCCTGCAATATCTCCCCTCTCGACAGCCTACTGACTTCAAGGTATGCTCTATTTATGATTTTATTTTTATAGCCCCTCTCCTTAAGTTGAGCTTTCAATTCCTCACTTTCTCTCTCGAAATCTAGGTTGCTGGAGCAGTTTCGCTTAATGCGAATAAACTGCCCTTTTGCAATCCCAAAGCCAGTATGGGGTGGGTGATTGCTGCGGGCATGTAAGACCGCATTGGACGAGATAGGTTTTTTGTAAAGTATCGTATTGATCTTCCTGTTAGAATTGTCTCCCATTAGTGTAACATCTAAATAGGGTAGTTTGATATCATGATAAGAAAATGGGAATTGAAGGTTCACATTATTGTCATTCAACTGATTGACAAAGTCATATGCTTCTGTCTCCGTACCAGTCCAAATCAAAAGGAGATCATCGATGTACCTCTTATATAGTTTGATGCATCGACGAAAAGGGTTTCTATCCGCATAGACGTGAGACCGCTCCCACCAACCCATAAATAGGTTTGCATACGCAGGGGCAAACTTGGCCCCCATAGCGGTCCCACGTCTCTGCAGAAAGAACTCACCTCCAAACTCAAAGAAATTATTTGTCAACAAAGTATCAAGTACCCTCAGAAGATAATTTTTTAGACCACTATCATAGTTGCTATATGTGTCTAGTGCAAATTTAATAGCCTCCATGCCAGGTTGGTGCGGTATTGTAGAATATTGGGTTTAGTGTCCCTTTAAGGGTTAAACCCTAAACCGCCAGCCACCCGCATCACAAAAACTATATTACACCTATTAACCCCTAATCTGCCACCCACCCACATTGCGACTATTAAATAAACCTTTTAACCCCTAAACCACCGCCCACCCACATCGCCAACACTATATAAACCTATTAACCCCTAAACCGCCGCCCCCCCCCCACATCGCCAACACTATAATAAATTATTAACCTCTAAACAGCCAGCCCCCCACATTGCAACTAATAAACTAAAGCTATTAACCCCCCACATTGCAACTAATAAAATAAGCCTATTAACCCCTAAACTGCTGCCCCCCCCCACATAGCAAAACACAAAATTAAACTATCAACTCCTAAACCCAACACCCTCCCTAACTTTAAATAAAATGTAACAATATAACTATCTTAAAAAAAATAAAAACATACCTGTGAAATAAAAAAAAACCTAAGATTAAAATATAAATTAACCTAACATAACTATTCTAATAAAATAAAATAAAACTACCAATTAAAAAACCTAAATTACACATTTTAATAAACCTAATACTACGGAAAAAAAATCTATCATTACAAACAATAATAAAGAAAATTATCAAAAATAAAACCAATTACACCTAATCTAATAGCCCTATGAAAATAAAAAAGCCCCCCAAAATAAAAACACCCCCTAACCTAACAATAAACTACCAATAGCCGTTAAAAGATCATTTTGTAGGGCATTGCCCTAAGTTAAACAGAACTTTTACCTACAAAAAATTACAAAGTCCCCTCAACAGTAAAACCTCTCACCCAACCAAACCAAGTCTAAAAAAAATCCTGAACTACCCATTGCCCCTAAAGGGGCATTTGTATGGGCATTGCCCCAGAATATCTACTTACGGTTCCTGAAGTCCGGTCATCCATCCTTATCTAGGTGGCGACATCTTCCTTCATCGCAGGATCATCTTCTATCTTCATCACGGTGGTGCGGAGCTGTCCAGGACCGGCGATGACATCCAGCGCGGAGCGATCTCTTCATATGATCCCCTCCGCACACTGAAGCTTGACTGCAAGGTACCCGTTTACAAATAGGGTACCTTGCATTCCTATTGGCTGACATTTTCAAATCAGCCATTAGAATGAGAGCTACTGAAATCTTATTGGCTGTTCAAATCAGGTTGGGGGGTGTATATTTTGGGGTATTTTTTTTTATTTTTATAGGGCTATTAGATTAGGTGTAATTCTTTTAATTTTTAATAATTTCGTTTATTATTTTTTGTAATCTTAGAGTTTTTAATTTTTCGTATTTTTAGTGTTTTATTATTTTTGTAATGTTAGATTTTTTAATTTTTTCGCAGTATTAGGTTTATTTAAATTTGTATTTTAGGTTTTTTTAATTGGTAGTTTTTTTATTTTATTAGAATAGTTATGTTAGGTTAATTTATAGTTTAATCTGTTTGTTTTTTTATTTCACAGTTAAGTTTTTATTTATTTTAAGATAGTTATATTGTAACTTTTAATTTAAAGTTAGGGGAGGTGTTAGGTTTAGGGGTTAATAGATTAAATTAGTGTTTTGCGATGTGGGGGAACCGGCGGTTTAGGGGTTGATAGGTTTATTTATAAGTTGCGGTATGCGGGCGGTTTAGGGGTTAATAGGTGTATTTATTGTCGGCAAGTGGCGGATTAGGGGGTTAATAACTTTATTTAGCGTCAGCGATGTCGGGGAGCGGTGAATTAGGGGTTAATAACTTTATTTAGCATCAGAAATGTCGGGGAGCAGCATATTAGGAGTTAATAACTTTATTTAGTCTTGGCGATGTCACGGAGCGGAGGATTAGGGTGTTTAGACTAGGGGTTTATGTTAAGGGGTTAGGTTTAAACCTAATTTTCTTTTCCCCATAAACATCAATGGGGTTGCGTTACGGCAATTTGCCATTCTGCGATCACAGGTGTTAGTTTTTTCCAACACTCTCTCCCCATTGATGTCACGTAAACTCAGCCCTTGGCTTTTGTGCGGTATGGAGCTTAACGCACCATAACGCACAGCACAAGGAGGTTTTTCAGTAACTTTTAATGGCAGCACTATGGAAAATGCGATACCGCTCATTTTATTGCGTTATTTACGCACCTGGTATAGCACAAAACGCGTAATCTAGGTGAATATTAAAGGGATAGAAAGATCAAGATTGAAACGTATATGGGTGCATTTCAATTTGAAATAGAAGCATTTTTGCAATATACTTTCATTAGCAAAAATGCTTGTAGTAAAAGTTATTACTGTTTTTTCAGCTGGTCGTGGTGTGTATTGTGTGTGTGAAGAGTTAATTTGTGTCATACAAGCTACTGCTGACTGTCAGAGAAGGCGTTGTGTTTGAATACTGGTGCACAGTCCCTCAGAGGATATCTACGTATGCCATTGAAAACAGTAATAACGTTTAATAGAAGCATTTTTGCTAAAGGAAGTATATTGCAAAAAATATTCTATTTAACATTGAATTGCACCTATGCACATTTAAACCTCTCTATCCCTTTAATGTGATTCATCTTCCCCATTTCTAGGATGTTAGGCTTTTGGGTGTTGGCTCAGGTTAACCCTTAGCTGGGTGGATAGCCACAATCTTTGTGTGTCTGGTCAGTCTTTCTAGTGTCCCAGTCTCTAGTACAGACTCCTTTTTGTACCCTATTTTATCATGCAAATGATAATCCTGCCTAAAAGTGAATGTCAACTTTCACGAATCAGTGCCGGTTTTTAAAAAAAACTATTAAAAACAGTTGCATTTTCATTTATGAAAGTTTACATTGCACCGGATTTTACGAAAACTTACCTTCTTCTCCTGAAACACTGGATCGCCGATCCCACGCCTGAAGCTCCTCTGTACTTCGTCAGCAATGACAAAATCGTCTCTCTCCAATCACGGCTTCCCCCCCAGGAGCGTTCATCTGGTGAGGCCACGCTGTGTTTGGAGGAAGCCGGTTTCGTCATTGCTGTGTTATTACAGAAGGAAGAAGCTTTGTCTCAAGGACTCAAGTCACCACCAGTGTCTAGTGGAGTGTGTGAGGATGCCAGTCAGAAGGTCTCCACTGGTCACGGTTACTGAACCTTTATCTGCCTGACCTGCCTTGTCTGCTGATTCTGCCAATCAAGAAGAAGAAACCCTGAATCAGGTGTACATAACTGTTTTAAAAAAAGACGACAAGGGTAGTTGAAACGAGTTTGTTCGTTTGTCCTAGGAAGTCTACCATACCCCAAAGGGGAAACCGGAAGAGACTTCAGAAGCGTCTCCAACAAGCAAGCTGCCAAGGTTTCCAGTCTGGTTCAAAAGGCTGGGGTGGACTCCAGGAAGCGGTATTGCAAGGAGGCTGCAAGAGGTCTAGAAATTGGATCCGGCTACAACTAAAAGGGTTGGTTAAATAGAGCATTTTATCTTTTGCTATACCGGTGTAAGCATCAAGGAATTTCTACGTTCAGCAAACATTTTGTCATTTGAATACAGCTGGCTTGGTGGATTATATAACGGATGCTTTACAGAGACTGACTTTCTAAGAGATTTGCTTTTGATTTTAGAGTGTATATGCTATGAATTCCTTTATATACTTATGTTAGCGATATTGGATTGATTGATATCATTGCCTATATTAACTGTGCACATAATAAGTTTTAACTTTGTGTAGAATCATACCCTGTATTTATTGATATAATTGTATGTATTAATTTATATTTATTTGTGTGATTTGTAGAAACTTTTAAATTCAGTAAACATTATTTATTGCAACAGATATAACTTGCCAGTTATTCAATCTTTCTATGATTGACAAAGGGTATTTACTTTTTGGCTTCACAGTGGGATATAACAAGTCCACGGTAAATTGCCCTTAGCAGAGAAGGGTTAGTGCGGCCGTCCTCACTCTATACTTCCAATAGACATTGCAACAGCACTAAATAGTGCGCATATTACAAGTTGAAAGTCGGGTCAAGTCCAGCTAGAATGGAGTTCCTGCACTATTTTTTGCAGGTGCAACTAAATTCCCCCTGACAGAGAACATAAACGCTTTAGTAAACACTGCTGCTGGTGGGAGAAGCTGGAGCACAGTCTGGTTAGAGAGATAGTGAGATCCTCTAGTAATGGGCATTAACACTTCCTACATAACACTAAATGCAAGCCTGTTAGCAGTCCTGCTGTGTGATCTTTAGGGATGGGCGAAGGTTTTAAAACATTTAAAAATATAACACAAATTTTGGATGTTTGTACAACATTCTTACATTTGTTTAATGTAATATTCGATTCGAATTGATATATTTGTATTTCTAATGCTCTCTTTAAAGGAAAAGTAAAGTATCAAGGTCCTCTATGCAGAAACACAAAGTACATATAAATTTAGGTTAAGTTTAATTCATGAATTTTTCATTAAATTACAAAAAAACGTATAATTTTACCTTTAAATCCGCAAAAATATATAGCTGTTTCCTCCACCTGGATAAATAAAAATTATTTATTTGTAAATGACCAATATCGTCTTCCAGATTCTGATTGGTCCCCCAGTGGTATCTCACCCACACCCCAAATTTAAAGTACGCATGCGTGTCTCATTGAATTCACTCCCTGTATAGCAGCGCGTTCATGAGACACGCATGCGCACTGCTTCAACATCGAGATCGCATAGAGTGATTTATATGAATCACAGCAGAGACTGCAGCTAAACGCATGCGCAAAACCTGATGTTTCATGGGAACGAGCACAGATTACCACGTAAGAGCGGGTGGGACCGCTCTTACTTGAGAAACCAGGAAATGAGCGGGTGGGAGGAGGATAATAAAAACAGATATGTTAGATTCATCAAACAGATAAGAAAAAATTAACTTAGCAACTACATACAGCGTTAGAAGCATAATCTATGGCATTAATTGTATGGTTAAAACTTTACTTTAAATGTAATTTAATTATGCAATATTCAAAATAGAAACATTTAAATTGATATATTTGTATCTATTATGTATCAATTCACTAAATTCCATACCACATGAACTACTGAACTTTAATATAGTATTTGTTAAATTGAATATTACATTAGAAATTTTGATTGTAGATATTCGATCTAATTATGAACATTCAAAAAATGGAAATAACATTTGATTACTGGATTTTCATTCTTATCAACATTTGATTGTCCAAAAAAAATGGCAACAGAACTTTTCATTCTACAAATTACACTTTCAGCATATTCACCCATTCCTAGTAATCACCTTGCACTGTGTGGAGTGATGTGCAGTCACTAGAGGCAGGTGAGGTAAGGCTTCACCTCTCATATGGGCAAAAATATTTTTTTTTATTGGCTTTGAAAAAAAAAAATATTAAAATTTATTTTTTTCCATATTTTTTTTTTTACACAGCTACATGTTGTGCAATGGAGAGGCACAAGCAGGTCTGCCGGCTGCTGCCCTCCATTACACAACATGCTGCGCCAACTACTGGATGAAAGTGGTTAAGATAATTGCATGGCCCATAAGTGCTTATTTGAGGCAGGCCTCTTTGGGGCTGACCCAATCCAGTGAGAGGCATCAATCAGGGGAACTTATGGTTGGGGCTGAATGTTAAATCATATAAAACAAAACAAAAACGGAAAAAAACTACTTTCATTTATTTTGTTGCTGCCCTGTGCAGCTGCCAGCTTTGTTTCAATAAAAAAGAGAGTTCTGTACTTCCGCTCCAAGTGCAGTGGAATGTTCCACTGTCACTTCCTTACAGAGCAGGAAGAGATGCAGAGAACAGTGTTTTAGCCACATTTTATTGAAGTAAGTGCTGCAACCTTAGATTTTGCTGAAAGGGATTATGTTAGTGAAAATGATAATTTAATGAATGTGGTTTAGTGTTTTTTTTTTTTTTACTCTTTTACAGCAGTTTAAGGATCGTTTTTGTATTTTGTTTACTACTTTACACCCACTACCTTAGCAGCTTGCCTCTGTACTGCACACTAGTTTATAGAATCACTCTCTTTCTGACTTATAAACTCTCTGGAGCCCTGCAACTGTGTTTTCTCACAACATTTATTATGCTGTTTGTATGGATGAGTTGTTATTTGACCAGAGTAAGCTAGACCAACAGCATGGTATTGTAAAATGAAACCAAGCAATTTAGAATGAGTTATAGCAAATATCCTCCATTGCTTCTGTAGCTTTAGTATTTCATTTAAACGAGTGATTCCTTAGGTGTATGTTGGACAACCCTGATGTAGACAACAAATAATAATTTATTAATGATCCCATTCATATGTGCTGTTCTGTTTCAGATATTTAAAATAGATTGTAGACTATTAGCATTTGATAGTCACTTAAAATATTACTTCAACATTCAGTGGTTCCTCCCCTATTTCAGTGTTCCCTCTCTCCCCACTTATGTGTCTCTCTCCCCCTTCTGTCTCTCTCCCCTCTGTCTGTCTGTCCCTCCCCTCTGTCTGTCTCTCTCTCCCCTCTGTCTGTCTGTCTGTCTCTCCCCTCTGTCTGTCTGTCTCTCCCCTCTGTCTGTCTCTCTCTCCCCTCTGTCTGTCTCTCTCTCCCCTCTGTCTCTCTCTCTCCCCTCTGTCTGTCTCTCTCTCCCCTCTGTCTGTCTCTCTCTCCCCCCTCTCTCTCCCTCTCTCCCCCCTCTCTCTCCCTCTCTCCCCCCTCTCTCTCCCCTCTCTCTCCCCCCCTCTGTCTCTCTCTCTCTCTCTTCCCTCTATCTCTCTCTCTCTCTCTCTCTCTCTCTCTCTCTCTCTCTCCCCTCTGTCTGTCCCTCTCTCCTCTGTCTGTCTCTCTCTCTCTCCCCTCTGTCTCTCTCTCTCCCCTCTGTCTCTCTCTCTCTCTCCCCTCTGTCTCTCTCTCTCTCTCCCCTCTGTCTCTCTCTCCCCTCTCTGTCTCTCTCTCTCTCCCCTCTGTCTCTCTCCCCTCTCTGTCTCTCTCTCTCCCCTCTCTGTCTCTCTCTCTCCCCCCCCTCTCTCTCTCTCTCCCCCTCTCCCCTCTCTGTCTCTCCCCTCTCTCTCCCTCCCCTCTGTGTCTCTCTCTCCCTACTGTCTCTCTCTCCCTCTGTCTCTCTCTATCTCCCCTGTCTCTCTCTATCTCCCCTCTGTCTCTCTCGCTCCCCTCTGTCTCTCTCGCTCCCCTCTGTCTCTCTCGCTCCCCTCTGTCTCTCTCGCTCCCCTCTGTCTCTCTCTCTAACCTCTGTCTCTCTCTCTAACCTCTGTCTCTCTCTCTAACCTCTTTCTCTGTCTCTCTCTCCCCTCTGTGTCTCTCTCTCTCCCCTCTGTGTCTCTCTCTCTCTCCTCTGTGTCTCTCTCTCTCCCAACAGTCCAAAGTCCAGCACCCTAAAATGCCCAATGCTCGCTGCAGGGTTCCTGCAAACCCCCCAAACAGATACAAACAAAAGATGCAGCAGCATAAGCATATCACCAATTTATTATGGCACAAAAAAAGTCCACAACGTTTCGGGGTGTTACCCCTTAATCATGTGAATACATAATGGCACTTGAATCTGTCCTTATATAACTATACACAGGTGTAATCAAATAGTAATTAACAACTTGCTAGTAAATTACAACTCCTCAGTAATGTTACACCCTCTAGTGGTTATTTCATTTGTAAATTTAATGTTGCAATGACATGAAATAACCACTAGAGGGTGTAACATTACTGAGGAGTTGTAATTTACTAGGAAGTTGTTAATTACTATTTGATTACACCTGTGTATAGGTATATAAGGACAGATTCAAGTGCCATTATGTATTCACATGATTAAGGGGTAACACCCCGAAATGTTGTGGACTTTTTTGTGCCATAATAAATTGGTGATATACTTATGCTGCTGCATCTTTTGTTTGTATCTCTCTCTCTCCCCTCTGTGTCTCTCTCCCCTCTGTCTCTCTCCCCTCTGTCTCTCTCTGTCTCTCCGCTTTGTCTCTCTCTCTCTCCCCGCCCTCTGTCTCTCTCTCTCCCCTCTGTCTCTCCCCTCTGTGTGTGTCTCTCTATCCATCTATCTCTCTCTATCCATCTCTCTCTCTATCCATCTCTCTCTCTATCCATCTCTCTCCCTGTCTCTCCT
Source organism: Bombina bombina (assembly GCF_027579735.1). Classification (NCBI taxonomy): domain Eukaryota; kingdom Metazoa; phylum Chordata; class Amphibia; order Anura; family Bombinatoridae; genus Bombina; species Bombina bombina. The sequence goes on along the minus strand of NC_069499.1, from coordinate 824,887,026 downwards.
ACTCCCTCTGTCTCTCTCCTTATTTTTCGTTCTCCCCCATGGTCTCTTTCTCTCTCTGTCTCTCTTCATCCCCCTCTGACTCTCTCATCCCTTATGTGTCTCTCTAACCCTCTGTGTGATTGTGTCTCTCTCTCTTTTTCTCTCTAACCCTCTGTGTGTCTCCCTCTCCCCCCGTCTCTCTCTCCCTCTCCCCCCGTCTCTCTCTCCCTCTCCCCCCGTCTCTCTCTCCCTCTCCCCCCGAGTTCTTTTCGTGTTTCGGTCTACCTTTTATTTATTTAATTAATGAATTGGTGGTGCCATCTCAGGATGTGGCTTTATTTAAAGGGGTGTGGTCAAGCTCCCCACCATCTTTAAATTTCACCAGCTGCCACTGGATCAAGACATTTTTATATTTACTGAATAATGTATAAGCATAATTTGCAGCATTAAAGTAAAAAGTATGTTTTAAACATATTTTAATGGCCCTGGATTTCTAGATCTCATAATCAGAGCAAGCATTTTGTTATCCGGCAAGAGTTTCTGTTACAATCCTTTAGACTAAAATCAGATGTTTACTAAGTTGACCAGTTTTCCATTTAAAGGGACATGAAACCCTTATGTTTTATTTCCTGATTTAGAAAGAGCATGCAATTTTAATTAATTTTTCAATTTACATTTAATATCTAATTTTCTTCATTCTTTTGATATTCTTTGTTGAAAATCATATCTAAATATGCTCCGTAGCTGCTGATTGGTGGCTGCACATAGATACCTCATGCGATTGGCTCACCCATGTGCATTGCTATTTCTTCAACAAAGGATATCTAAAGAATGAAGGCATATCCTAGCCACTGCCTCACCAGCCTCTGACGTCACCGCACGTCACTACTGCCTTTGGAGCCGAGCGGGATAGGACATAATAATTGGTAACCATCCCTGAAAAAACTCAACGATTCTCTTCTCAGTGGCATCCGGAAGATGATATGACTCAAATATAATTTGACCTTGGATTTCTTTAAAAATCCTCGCAAGGCTCGGCACTACCTTCGCTTTCCAGTTTAAAAGGACAAGGTGACGCACTGCATTCAAAATACGAACCACTGGCGAAAAGTTACTATCTACTACTGTAATTAATAAAATTACGTCCTGTAATGTTAACACAAGATTAGCATCATATAAAGTATTAAACCAAAAACAAATTTTATGCCACAACTGATTGATTTTAGGACAGAACCAAAACATGTGAAATAAGTCAGCCCTTGGATTAGAACATCTGGGACAATTATCCAGTCCGAGAACCGAGAATTTTTGTAATTTAAGCGGATGCATATAAAAATTATTCAAGAGTTTCACGTGCGATTCCTTCCAGGTCATCAAAACCCTACACTTATACAACATGTTGAAGCTCTGGATTATTCTTTCATCAGTAATATCAGAAATAACTGGAGACAACCAGTTACTAATATTCTGCAGGAACTTATCACTTTGTTTAGAGAGCATGATGTCATACATTAAAGAGATAGAAGAGATTCCAGTACTAAATTTTTTGATTAAAGTTCTGATATCAGACCATTCTACCAACATACTACTTTCCCAATTCTGCTCACGCACAAAGTGGCGTATCTGGAAATAAGCAAACAGATCAGACCTGGGAAGATCATAAGATTGAAACAGAAATTCTGCTGTTTGGATCTGATTGTCAGCCCCCAACAATTGATTAACTAGAGTCAACCCTTATGTCCCCAAAGTTTAAATACCTTATGATATATGCCAGGTATAAAATTAGGATTTCCCTGGATAGGGAGATATTCCGAAACAGCAGGATCTAATCCTAGCGAAATGTAAAACCTCAGTCAGGCGATGACAATATTTTTGAAAGATAACATTCTACAGATATTAAATGGAAGATGTCTAGCATTACAGTGTAAAAGAGCTCTGAGCGAAAATGGACGTGTATAAAAAGCTTCTTCTTGACTAACCGCTAACCAGTTGGTTTCCGCCACCCAATCCATGGCAAATTTCACCATGGCCGCAATATTGTATAACCTGACATTAGGCAATGCTAAACCAGCACGGTTTGGTGTCTGCATGAGCTTAGCTAATGCAATCCTGGGTTTTTTTATCTTTCCAGATAAATTTAGAAAGACAATCGTTTTTATTAGGTTCACCTTCGCAGAAATTAATTTAATTTTTTTAAACAATGGTGCATAATTCGCAGCATACCATAACTTAGGATTTCTGTGTAACTCTAGCCCCAAGTATTTAATTGTATTAACAACTTTGAATGGAGTCTTTCCACAACGAGGCGAACTATTACCCATATACATAAGTTCACTTTTTTCCAGATTCACCACATAACCGGAGAAGGAACTAAACTGGGCTAGAAGTTGAAGAATTACTGGGATAGATTGAGATGGCTTATCTAGAAATATCAGAATATCATCTGCATAGAGAAGAGTTTTTAAACGGTAGGAGCCCAGGGAGATTCCCGTCAGAGCTTCACGAAGTCTAACCGCTAAAGGTTCTACTGCCACATTAAACAAGAGAGGGGATAAAGGACACCCCTGCCTGGTGCCACGATGCAGGACTATCTCCTGGGAACAGACTCCATTGACCAGAAGAAAAGAGATAGGTTTGGAATAAATCTTATGAATAAAATGAATGAAATTACCAGTAAGGCCAACATTTTGCAACGAGCAAAATAGATGTTCCCAAACAATGGAATCAAAGGCCTTAACTGCGTCCAAGGTTAACACAGCTGAATCAGAGATTGCGGCCAGACTAGACTCTGGTTCCAAATTCCACATGTAATCCAAGAACGTGATGACCTTACGTATATCTCTCGACGAGTTCCTAGAAGTCATAAAACCGGTCTGGTCCAGATGAATCAAATTCTGTAGACAGTGATTCAACCTGGCGGCAATAATACTGACCAGTATCTTATAATCAGTATTAAGCACTGATATTGGCCTATATGAGGCCATATCCTCTGGGTTTTTGTTTTTTTTAGCTATAAGTGAAATATTGGCCGCTGCAAAGCTTTTTGAGATGCCATTTTCAGAAAGATAATAATTATTAAAAAGGGCCTCCAGTGCTAACAACAATTCTCCCTTTAATAATTTGTAAAATTCAGCAGGAAGCCCATCTGGGCCCGCTGCTTTATTAAGCTTAAGTTTATCAATAGCGATACCAATCTCCTCTTGCGTTATCGGCTGATTCAGCATTGCCAACTCATCTACTTGGATCTTTGGGATATTAATAACGGACCAGAAAGCCTTTTGACTATCCTGATCGGTGCTGACCGACGAATACAAAGACTGATAATAATTAAAGAATGCCTGAGAGATCTCCACTGGCTTAAAAAGCCTGTCCTCGCCCTTTTTTATAACTGCAATATCATTTCTCTTCTTTCTATTCTTGGTAAGGCGAGACAGGTATTTCGCAGAACACCCGTGAAAACTCTTGTATTTAAGATTCAGTCTTACCTCATCTTCCATAGATTTCTGTTTTAAAAAAATCTCTCTCTCCTTTCTGGCCTCAAAATATACTGCCCAATTCGTTGGGGAAGGATCCAACTGAATATTCCTGTAGGACGCTCTAGCTTTAACAGAAAAAGAACTCCCCTATTCCTTGATTTTTTTCGAGCGAGTACTCATATAGGCTATGATTTTACCCCGAATCACGGCTTTGGCAGCCTCCCAAAAGACTTCCGTCTTGTGACTATAGTTCGAGTTAAATGATTCATACTCATCCCAGATACTCTTGATCCAAGATATAAATCTTGGATTAGTATATAAGAAACGAGGGAAGCCAAAGACCTGAACTGATGGGCTTGGCTCATGAGTATTAAGAAGGGATAAAGAGATTATGGCGTGATCCAATATCAAAAATTCACCAATTCCCGTTTTAAACTGATGAATTGACAAAGATTCAGAGATTAGAAAGAGGTCAATCCTCGAAAACGTCCTATGCGCAGAGAATGCAATTTTAAGCAACTTTCTTATTTACTCCTATTATCAATTTGTCTTTGTTCTCTTGCTATCTTTATTTGCTTAGTAGTCAGCCCATTTTTGTTTCAGCACCTGGGTTGTGCTTGCTGATTGGTGGCTAAATGTAGCCACCACTAAGAAAACGGCATCCAGGGTGCTGAACCAAAAATGAGCCGGCTCCTTAACTTAGATTCCGGCTTTTTCAAATAAAGATACCAAGAGAACGAAGAAAATTTTATATGAGTAAATTAGAAAGTTAATTAAAATTGCATGCTCTATCTGAAGCATGAAAGAAAAAAAAAATGGGTTTACTATCCATTTATAAGATACCAGTTCTCCCCTCAGACACACATCAGCAACTGCATTAGCCTCATAACTGTTAGAACTGCCACCACTATTATTACATTACCTGCTAGGATAACCCACCACAATTAACTGTTATTAATCTCAGTAACCACTAGGACTGCCACTGCAATTAACCCCTACCACAAATAACTCCTTAAAGGGACAGTCTACCATAGAATTGTTATTGTTTTAAAAAATAGATAATCCCTTTATTACCCATTCCCCAGTTTTGCATAACCAACACAGTTATATTAATATACTTTTTACCTCTGTGATTACCTAGTATCTAGGAACCTTCTTCCAGCCCCCTGATCACATGACTGTGACTTGTTATTATCTATTGTCTTAAATTTAGCATTGTTTTGTGCTAAATCTTAAATAACCCCTGTGCCTGAACACAGTGTTATCTATATGGCCCACGTGTACTTGCTGTCTCTTTGTGTTGAAAAGAGATTTAAAAAGCATGTGATAAGAGGCAGCCCTCAAAGCCTTAGAAATTAGCATATGCGCCTACCTATGTTTAGTTTAAGCTAAGAACACCAAGAGAAAAAAGCAAATTTGATGATAAAAGTAAATGGGACTTTTAATTTTAATCAACTTTCCAATCTTAATAATGAAAGTTTAATTTATACTAGACTGTCCCTTTAACTGAAAGAACCACCATAATTAAACCCTATCTTTTTGTTATTGTTTAAAAGATAATCAATTTATTACCCATTTCCCAGTTTTGCCTAACTCACACGGTTATATTAATATACCTTCTACTTCTATGATTACCTGTATCTAAGCCACTGCAGATTGCCCATTTTCTCAGTGCTTTTTACAACCTTAAATTTTAACCAAATCAGTGCTGGTTCTTGCATAACCACTAGCATTCTCCATGGGAGTGAGCACAATGTTATCTATTTGGCACACATGAACTAGCACTGTTTAGCTGTTGTGCAAGATTTAAAAAAACAAATAAAAAGCACTGAGATAAGGGGCGACCTGGTCCTCACAGGATATGTGCGTGATAACTTTTATTAGAAGCATTTATTCTAATGAAAGTATAAGGCAAAATGCTTGGATTCAGTGTGTCAGCAGCCTGTCAGCAAGTCTGAATAGGATTGTTTCCATCTCTACACTATCTGATACAAGGCATATGAATTCTGGGTCCCCAGAGGATATCCAACTGCTTCTGTGCCAAGGATACAGTGTGCTGGACCACTGCGAAGTTTCAGCCCGCTCCATTTGCACCAGCTGGGTGCTTCATGTTTGTGAGTAATTTTATTCTTCTGTGCTGCTGTTCTCATTTGTATTGCCGATATTAGGCCATGGTGGCGCCTCTGTGTTTTATTCTTTTCCAACTTTTATTAGAAGCATTTATTCTAATGAAAGTATAAGGCAAAATGCTTCTATTTCAAACTGAAATGCACCTATGCACATTTTGTTTTTAACTTTTCTATCCCTTTAATTGTAGTGGAAGGACCACAACAACTTCTCAAGTCTTGAAATCATTGGCCCTATGTAACAAGGGAGGCGATTATGCCTACATTTGAGGACTAATTTGACTCCGACTATGAACTCTTTCCTAAGGTCTATTCTGCTCTTGGAGGTCCCCAGAATGTACTTTTTTTTTCTTTTGATTAATAGTAGGATGCAACATTGCCTGGGACATTGTTACCTCCCACCAAGACAAAAGACTATGATCATATATACAATGTATAACATGTTGTTGTTTCGCATATTATGTTTACTGCAAAAGAAAAATTTATAAAAATATTTCAACTAATTGTGGTGGAAGGTCCTGATAGTTAAGGGGATAATTGTGGCGGGAGTCCTATTGGTTAAAAACATATTAAAAATATGAGATTGTATTATAAAATGTGTAATTATGTGTAGTTATACTTACATTATACTTTCATTATTTATTTTGTCCTCTTTTCTTATCATTTAACTCTGCAAATTGTTGTTTTTTCTAAATTCTACTGAATCTCTATGAAGTAAAGGGCACTGCCATGTTTGAAACTAAGTTTTCTGTTTCTCTTCATCTTCTCCTGAGAACAGTTACAGTCAGATATAAAACAGGCAATACAACAGACTGTGTAAAGAGGGCTGTGTTGAACAAGGATGTAGCTGGGTCACAGTTAGAGGGCGAAGTAAAGGTAAGCGGAAGAGACAGGCCAGTTCTGAGCTGGTACACCCCAATAGATTTGCCAGATTAAGTGAAGATGTTGGGGATATCAGTTCAGGGGTGGCAGTGTCAGAGAGGGCTGTGTTGCCTAGTATAGTGAACAGTCCTTTAGCTGTGGAAGAGGAGCATACTATGGTGGGCAGTCCTTCAGTCATGGAAGAGGTGCATACAAGTCAGGGCCAGAGGCAGATGTTCGTGGTAGGAGACTCTATTATTAGGAAGGTTGATAGGGTAATTTGTCATCCAGACCCTTTACATAGAACAGTTTGCTGTCTTCCAGGGGCTCGTGTTAGGCATATTGTGGAACGTATTGATAGATTGTTAGAGGGATGTGGGTCTGATCCTGCAGTCATGGTGCATATTGGTACTAATGAAGGAATCGGTGGGAGATGGAGAGTCCTAAAAAATGACTTCAGGGAGTTAGGTAGCAAGCTTAAAGCAAGGACCTCCAAAGTAATATTTTCTGAGATATTACCAGTGCCGTGTGCTAACTCAGTAAGGCAGAAGGAGTTGAGGTCTGTTAATTCATGGCTAAAAACATGGTGTAAAAATGAGGGGTTTGACTTTTTAGAACACTGGGCTGATTTTTCACTAGGGTACAATTTGTACAGTAAGGATGGATTGCACCTGAATGACATGGGTGCAGGTGTGTTGGGGGAAAGGATGGTAGCACGTTTAGAGAACCTTTTAAACTAGGCAAAGGGGGGGAGGGTCAGTTAGAACACAATAGAACAGAGAGATCAGTCTGTGAATATGTCACTCCCTTAATATCTCAAGGAAGGGATGACTTAAGAAATGTCACATTAGAAAGTATAGAGGAAAGCACACCAAGTAGCAGCAGAAAGCACATGAAAATTAAATGTATGACAACAAATGCAAGAAGCATGACAGGTAAAATGGGGGAGCTGACGCTCTTAGTTGCAGAAGAGGACTATGATGTTATCAGTATAACTGAAACTTGGTGGGATGATTCACATGACTGGGCAGTTAACTTAGAGGGGTATACATTATTTAGGAGGGACAGGAATAATAAAAGGGGTGGAGGAATCTGCATGTATATTAAACCTAACCTTAAACCTACAATAAGGGAAGATATTTATGATACAAGTGACAATGTAGAGACCCTGTGGGTTGAAATAAAGAGTGGGGGGAAAAATCCTAAAAAAATATTACTAGGAACATGCTACAAGCCTCCCAACATTAGTGACCCGGAGGAAACTCAACTACTTATCCAAATAGGTAAGGCTGCTAATAACAGTGCTGTAATTATGGGAGATTTTAACTACCCTGATATAAACTGGGCCAATGAAACTAGTAATTCAGCTAAGGGGGATAGATTTTTTTTTTTTTTTTTTTTTTTTAAAGGTTTATTAGTTTTATACATCAATTACAAATCTGAACAATCAATTTTTCCAGATTTAACAGAATTGTAATATAACATTTTCATACTCTATACTTTCTGTTTCAAATAATATATAATGCAGTATATATTTATCCAGTCTTGGTCTCAGACAGAAAAAAATTAAATCTTAAAGGGAGGATACCTGTCCGTAAAACATAACAATCATAAAGATATAGAAAGGTATTCCTTTTTCCCCTTTCTATTATCATAAGGAAAGAAAACAAAAGGAAAAACTAACAAACCTCTATCCTTTCCCCTTTTCACCCACAGAAACAACACAAAGAATCTTTCTATCTATATTGGTGCCTTTCCCCCCTGGATTCTATATAAAAGATATTCAGTTTAAAGTTATAAACTCTTAAATTACATAAAAAAAAATCTAAGTCTTGTAATAAGAAAAAAAAAAAAAAGAAAAAAAAGAAAATTTCTCTCTCTCCACTCTTCCCCCCCCCCCCCCCCCCTGTATTCTAAGCCAGGTCGGGCTCTTCAAAAAGCCATTCCCCTCTCACTCTACAGTTTTCCATATAGATTGTGTTTTTGAAGTTTCCGATTATTTTCTTTTGTTCTTCAATTTCCCTAGTTTTAATCCAATTCTCCCATTTGCTAAAGAAGCGTGTTATGTTGATATCAATGTGGTATAGAGTGTCTTGTAGTTCTATAAGAAATTGATGATAAATAATTTCCCCAAGATTCCCAAAAGAGGGTGGTTTAACCTGTTTCCATCCTTTTAATATAAGATTTCTAGCTAACAAAATTATCATCGTTATGAATTTCCGATTTTGTAGCTGTTCTTTTTTATAGTGGAAAAAAAAGATCTGTTCTGGTTGTAAGAGTATTTGAGTATGATAGACCTTGCTCAGCCAGAAATGTATCTTTCCCCAAAAACCTTGTATCTTGGGGCAGAGCCAGAAGCTATGGATTAGGTTTGTCTTTGATTGTCTGCATTTAGTACAAGACGTTCCTTCCCCTATGCCGCCCCATTTAGCAATCTTCTCAGGTGTGATATATACCATACACATTAATTTTACATGCTGTTCACGCATAGGGATAGCTAATGATGCTTCCTCCACTCTCTCCACGCTTTTTAGTATTAATTGCGTAGTTAGATTCGGAAAGTACACTTCCCTCCATTTTGCAGTTGCGCTTTCAATGTGTTGTTTGTAGTTTATATTATTTATTAGATTGTATAACGGAGATATTGAGTATTTACCATTTTTAATCAGATTAATTACCGGAACTAGTGGTACAAGATCCCAATTATTCCCTTGTATTTGAATTAGTTTAAGGCAATAATGCCTAATTTGTAAGAATGAGAAAAAATGTTTCTCAGAGAGAGAGTATTTATTTTTAATTGTTTCGAAGTCTTCGACCTGAATTACACCCTGGTTATTTTTTGTTAATTGAATAATATTGGATAATCCCTTTTCTTGCCAGACTGAAAATATTTTAGATGAGAGACCCTGTTTAAATTCTAAGTTTCCTTTGATAGATAAATACCGTGTTGCATAGGGATGTATACCTAAAAACTTACATATTCTGTGCCAAGCTACCACTGTATCCCTAAGCAAATCTATTTTTTTGACATATGGTGGGAGGTTCTTAACCTCGAGATGGAGGATATTTTTTAAATAGAAAGGTTTTGTCAATCCATTTTCTGTCTCTGGTAAAGTAAAATGATTACTCTCTAGGAGCCAATCAAGAGCAATCTTTGTCACTGCCACCAGGTTATATATTATTAAGTTAGGGAGGCCTAGGCCCAGATATTCTTTTTTAAGTATTAATTTTTGATGGCTGAGTCTAGGCCTATTATTCATCCATAAGTATTCCTTAATTGCCTGATTAGATGTCTTAATCTCCTGTTTCTTGATTAAGAAAGGAATATTCTGAAAAAGATACAGTAGCCTTGGGAGTGCGATCATCTTAAGTAAATTCACTTTACCAGAGAGAGAAAGTGGAAGAGAGGTCCACCTTTTGAGAGTTTCACAGAATTGTCTGATGCCATTACCAATATTCAAAGGGTACCATTCTGAGGGATCTCTAGATATTTTAACCCCCAAGTAAGTCATATATTTAGTTACTTCTTTGAATATTTTGGTTTCTGATTCTTGATTTTTTTGAAGCCATAGTACTTCAGATTTAGACTGGTTGATATGATACCCTGAAAAAGAGCCATAGTTTTTTATAATCTGGCACATTTTATTAAAGTTTTTCTTTGAATTTCTAGAAAATACCAATAGATCGTCTGCATAGACCGCTAACTGTATTCTCTTGCCACCTAACTCAATCCCCTGTATATTATTTCTCAAAGCAATCAATAAAGGTTCCAATGCAATATTAAAAATTAAGGGCGACAGAGGGCAACCCTGTCTTGTCCCTCTTAAGAGGGGGAAGTGGGGTGTTTTGTTGCCGTTGATAATTATCGCTGCCCTAGACTCAGTGTAAAGTTTCTTAATTAAATTAAGACTATTGCCTGAATAACCGAATTTTATAAGAGAGGTAACAAGGTGGTCCCATGTAACGGAGTCAAAAGCTTTACTTGCATCGAGTGATACTATTGAACTGTCTTCTTTGTTAGTTTTTTTATTATATTTGTCGTTATACCACTGGTCTGAGATTGTTAAAAAGACTTTCCTTAAGTTGACATTTGAAGACCTTCCTTTCATGAAGCCTGTTTGATCCGAGTGTATTATTGTATCTAATGAAGCCTGAATCCTTTTAGCTAAAATACTGGTCATTATTTTATAATCAATGTTGAGTAGTGAGATGGGCCTGTAAGAATCAATTAATTGTGGATCTTTTCCCGGTTTAGGTATGACTATTATTATGGATTCGTTAAAATCAGCTGATGGTTCCAACTGTCCATTCCAGAGCCCATTCAGCAGAGCATTTAATGTAGGGGTTATTTCCTCTATAAGAATCTTATAAAATTCGGATGGAAGACCGTCCGGCCCTGCCGCTTTGTTATTTGCCATCGTTTTGATTATTTGTCTTATTTCATTTTCTGTAATGGGTTCATTAATTTTTGTTAGACAATTATCTTCTAGTTTTGGGACTGTCAAGGACTCCCAAAATGACTCCTTGGTAGTACAATTAATATGCTGTGCTGAATAGAGCTCCGTGAAATAATCAAGGAAGGCCTTTTGTATGTCCTCTGTTTGGGTCCAAATATGATCTTTATTTTTAATTTTTTTTATAAAGCTTTTAGTTTTATGATTTTTGTCAATTCTTGCTAAGAAGCTACCCACCTTGTTGCCGTACCTATAAAACTGTGCGCAGGATTTTGTATTTTCTCTAATTTCATTTTGCATGAGGTAGGTGTCTCTATCTTTTTTAGCCTGAATATATTGTTGCCAGTTATCTGCGGTTTTTGTCTGGATATATCTGGAGTATTTATTGATCACACAGTTAGTTATCTGCTTTTTGTATGCGTGTGTTTTTTTATTTTGTTTTATTTGGTATGCCAAAATTTCGCCTCTTAGTACGGCTTTTGCGGCATTCCAGTATATATGAGTTTTGTCAAAAGAGCTATTATTAAACTGTTTATATTCAGCCCATTTAGATTTTAAGAAATTTATGAACTTACTATTTTTTGCTAGATATTTTGGAAAGAAGAACTGGTTGGATTTCCGAGTCTTTTGTTTGGGGTCTAGTGCAATTGAGATAGGGGCGTGGTCTGATATGGTTATTATATCAATAAGTGTTTCCTGGATACAATCTATTAGCTTTTCTGAAATAAGGAAGTAGTCTATTCTAGATAAAGTTTTTTTTGATTTCGAGAGGCATGTATATTCTCTTTCATCAGTATGTCTAGTTCTATATATATCAATTAGTTTTAGATCTTGTTGAAACCTCTTTATAAGAAGAGATTCTCTTTTTCTTCTCGCTATTGTAGATTTATCTAGTGTTTTTTGCCTTATTGCTTGCTCACCGTTATCTCTACTTCTGTCTACTGTGGTATTGGGAGCAATATTAAAATCACCACCAATAATTATAGTATTTGTGGAGTATATTAGCAACTTATCTCGCAAGCTTTGCCAAAAGTCTATATCCTCCTCATTTGGGCCGTATACATTGCAAATAACAATCTTCCTATGCGCAATTTCAGCTTCTAATATGATATATCTTCCTTCCACGTCTCTCACTAATTTGTCAACTTTGTATTCTATTGTTTTACTAAACAAAATAGCCACTCCTTTTTTCCTTTGGTGCCCTGTAGTATATATAATCTCTTTGACCCATCCCCCTTTTAGTTTAATAGCCTCTTCCCCTTTTAGGTGTGTTTCCTGCAAGAGCAGTATCTGAGCACCCAATTTTTTTGCGTATCTCAGAATAGCTTTGCGTTTCATGGGTGATGTTATTCCCCCTATATTCCACGAAACTACTTTAAGACTCATTTTCACTAATCTATGGGTTTAACTATTACTAATAAGTCGTTTGTGTCTATAAAGTGTTTACAGGATAAAACAACCATCACAACGCACAGGAGAGAGTTGAAGAGAAAAAAGAGGGAGGAAGAAGAGAAAGAGAGAGAAAGAAGAAGAGAGAGAAAAAAAAAATAAAAAAATAAAATAAAAAATAAACTAACATTATGAATTACCAAGACTTTATTAATTCCCTTTATTTCACTGGAGGTCTTCCTCTTTCCTTCCAGATTCCCCTTGGAGGGGGATTTTCCCCCATAACTAAATTTTATTCTATACATTTTTCTAAAATCAAAGTTAATATACATTATATTCCTTTATGTATTACCCTTAAAAAATAAAACCAGTACCGAAAGATTTGATGAGAACAGGGGCACCGTTCATGTTACAGGGCCTTGTTGTCTTTCTAAGCTATCTTTATGCTCTTTAAGAAACTCGTTTACTTCCTCTACATCTGTAAATATCCTGTTCCCTGTATTAGTGCTAATGCTAAGTCTAGCTGGATATAAAAGTCTGACTCTCCACCCTTCTTGTATTAATTTGGTACATATTGGCGCAAGAGATCGCCGTTTATTAGATGTCTCGTAAGAGAAGTCATTAAATAACAAGAGTTTTCTACCCCTATAGTTGATTTCTCCATTTGCTTTCCTATAAGCATTCATAATTTTGATTTTTTCCTGAAAATTCAACAATTTCATGATAACTGGTCTGCCTGTTTTATTTCTTCCCTCCTCTTGTCTCTCTGAGCCTATTCTATGTATTCTCTCAATTGTTATATTTTGAGTTTCTACTCCAATATTTAATAGACCCATTAATTCTACCTCCACAAATCTCTTAAGATCTTTCTCCTGTATATCCTCTGTCAGGCCAATAAGACGTAAATTATTTCTTCAGGCCCTATTTTCTAGGTCCTCAAGTTTATTTTTCATATTTTCAATCTGGGTGGACATAGTGCGTAGTGTCTGTTCCCTCTGTAGGGCCCCATCCTCAATATCAGATATTCTCTGTTCTGCATACGTGAGTCTGGTTGCAAATTGTTTTACTTCGAGTGTTAGTGAGGTGATGTTATTTTGAATTAAGTCAAACTTGGGTGTAAATAGTGCGTCAAGCTGCTTAATTAATTCTTCATTGTTAGAACTTTGTGAAAGATTTATTTCCCCTATTCCCCCCTGTGCTTCTTGTGAATTTCTATTCCCTTTTCTTTCTTGATTTTTACTTCGGGAAGACATGCCTGGTGAAGTGATTTTGCTTTTGTTTAAGTATTTTTCCATATGTATATATGGGCTCCTCCTTTACCCCTAAATTAGGTAATGTCCTCTTGTGTTTGAAAAGTGAGATTATATGTTAATAAATGGTACCAGACTATGTAGTTGATAATGAGGAATTTTTGGCCCACCACTGTTAATTAGAGGGTGGAGAATGTTTTTCCAAGTTAAATTAAGTTGTAGACTACCCTTTTAGATATGGATATACATACTTATTCGTGTTTTACTCTTTTCTCTATTATCTTAAACTATTTGAATTGTGTGTGTGATACTCAGATTTTATTTATAGCTAACGAGTGTGCTGGCCTTGACCACGCTACTTCAGAATCTTGACGCTTACTTCAATGGGAAGGTTATCTATAGATGCGTTTAATTTATACCTTCCAAAATTTAAGTACTATCTGTTCCACACCAATTTTACATTCAGGCCTAGTCCACGTTATTTTTGTTAAGTTTTGCCACACCGTTACGTGTAAAAACCTCTAAGATTGCTTTTAATTCTCTATCCACCTTATCAGATATCAAAAGGGCTTTTTTTTTTTTTTTTTTTTTTTTTGTAGAAAAGTCTTTGAGAACAGATTCCTAAGGGATCATTTAGTACTAAGTTAATTTTGTCAGATTAATGCTTGGAGGTAGGGTTTTTCTATCATTGCAGACTATATTAAAGCTTGTAAAGTTTTTAATGACCCTGCTTTGGTTCTCCTCTTCTACTAGGCCTTGTTTACAGGGCTTTGTGTTCAGTTGAGAGATATGAGTGCTTATAAGGATGTAGAGCCTTAGCCCAGAAATGGAGAGGAAAAAAAAGAAAACAAAAAAGAAAGAAAACTCCTTTTAAAATGTAAAATAGAGCTATCACTTGCTAATTTAAGTCCTGAGATGATTTCTCTCTCCCCTATCTTTTCTCCCCCTTTCCTTCTCCCTCTCTTCTTCTTACCCCTTCCCTTTTCCTTCTATCTTGGGGAGTAGAGCTATCTCAGTTGTATATTGTCGCTTATGCTTGTGCCCTGTGTTGTCTTATGATTTACAGCACACAAAAATAGCAAAAATAACTAAATATGAAACATAAAGCTGGCACTGTTATCACTTATCATCTTTACCTTAAACCTTCTATTATTTTGTAAGATACAGCATACCAACATATCCTAGATGTTTAAATATAAAACATGTGGTGACTCTTAACATTACAATCATATACATTTCTTATCATGATTTTTAAGCCTATACCAATCTTATCAATCAGAGAGAAAGAGCAATGAAGAACATAAATGATACAACTCTTTTAAACCTGGGTTACCCCCAGCTCATGTTCAGTAAAAGTTTCTGTAGTCAATGTCCTTATGCAAGAAGGCTAATTGTTCCACTACTGCTGTTATTGTGGCAGATGTTGCTTGAAAGTGCTTATAATTCCCACATCTTTATGTAATAAGTAAACGATGGGAAGAGAAAGAAAACAGCTAATCTGCGTTTTTTTTTCTTTTTTTTCTTTTTTCTCTTCTCCTCTTCCTTCCTTCTGCTTAAAAAAGTCTCCTTTTCTTTTTCCTCACTCTTTCCCCCTTTAAACCAATAGCTTGCTTTGCTTTCCTTTGTGAATGCTCTCTTTACCCAATTTTCTTCTTATAGGGGAGATATTAAATGTTCATAATCTGGAACTCTTCATTCAGAACATTTTGTTCTTCTAGGGGTTATGCTGTACTGGGAAGGTTGGGGGGGGGGATGAGTAGCTTATGTCAGGCCCTACTCTCGCAGGAGCTCTAATATATTCACAGTCTGGCTTTACACCTGACACCCCTCCCCCCTCTACCAACTGTATGCAGTCATTATTTCAGTAGAGATGTTGAGAAAAAAAAAAACTTATCTTATTCTGTGGAGATGTTTCTGGTAACTGTGGTTCCACCGGACTGCAGGACTTTCTCTCCTGCTACTCTTCCAAGTATACAGACTTACTGGCAGGTCGAGGTGATGTTGTGCTCAGGGTCCCTTTAACCTTTGTCCTGAGCTGGTCGACAAGGAACGCTTGTCTCCTTTCCTCCTGGGGCAAGAAGTTGCTGTTTGAGACACCTATCCCACTGCTGTATCCGCTCACCAACTGCTCTTTGGGTCCTGGCGGGCAGCGTGTGTCACTGGAGGCTCTTTAGGCAGCCGCTGTGAATGGGCCTGGTAGGCCGGTGTCAACCAATTCTGCAGGGCTGTCGGCCTCCTTAACGGCAGCTACGGGTCCTGGGCTGGGTGATTTCGGCCCGCCTATAGGCACTCAACGCCGCGGCTTCTTTCCTAGGCCTCTGGAAGTAGGCAGCGCACTCCTCACGCGTCTACTTGCTTAGCCCCTCCTACCGGGAGGGGGATAGATTTTTAAATGTTCTCAGGGATAACTTCTTGTCACAATTAATAGAGGAGCCAACTAGGAGTAAAGCTATATTGGATTTAGTGCTATCAAACAATACAGATATAATATCAAACATAGGAGTTAAAGAACATTTGGGTAACAGTGATCATAACATGGTCACATTTGAAATCTCTTTTCATATGCAGTGTTTTAAAGGCTTAACTAAGACTTTTAATTTCAAGAAAGCAAAATTCAACGATTTAAGGAAATCATTAAATAATATAAATTGGGACAATGTATTTTCTAATAAAAATACAGAGGATAAATGGATAATATTTAAAAAAATGTGTTAAATAAATATACATATCAACACATACCATATGGTTATAAAAATAAAAATAAAAAAACAAAGCCGTTATGGCTAAATAAAAATGTGTTAAGAGAAATTAGGAAAAAACGTAGGGCATTTAAATTATTAAAAGAAAATAGTACAGACTCAGCATACAATATTTATAAGGAATGTAACAAAGCATGCAAAAAAAAGCAATCAAATTAGCAAAAATTGAAAATGAAAAATTAATTGCCAAGGATTCTAAGTCTAACCCTAAAAGGTTCTTTAAGTACATAAATAGCAAAAAATCTAAGAAGGATAATATAGGTACATTAAAATGCGTGGAGGGTAGCATGATAAATAATGACAGGGAGAAGGCTGAGGTACTAAACCAGTTTTTTTTTCTTCAGTATACACAAGAGAGGAACCATTGAATGATACTTTGGAACAGAATAGAACATGCCAGACCATACCACTAACTGGGTTTTGTTTAGAGGATATCAGGAAAAAACTGGAAAATATTAAGGTAAATAAAACTCCAGGCCCAGATGGAATACACCCAAGGGTGTTAAGGGAATTTAGCACTGTTATAGACAAACCTTTACTCTTAATTTTTCAAGACTCATTATCCTCAGGCATGGTACCCCAGGATTGGCGTAAAGCTGATGTGGTGCCACTCTTCAAAAAGGGAAGCAGGGATGATCCAGGAAGCTATAGACCAGTTAGTCTGACATCAATAGTGGGGAAGATATTTGAAGGGATTATAAGGGATTATATTGATGAGCATATTCGTGTAAACAAGATTATGAGTTCTAATCAGCATGGCTTTAGGAGAAATAGATCATGTCAAACTAATCTAATTATATTCTACGAGGAAGTAAGTAAAAATATAGATAAAGGGGAATCAGTTGATGTGATATACTTAGATTTTGCAAAGGCATTTGATACAGTGCCACATGAGAGATTAATGCACAAAATTAAGGGACTGGGTATATCTGAAAATGTTAGCTCATGGATAAATAACTGGATAAAAGATAGGGAGCAACGAGTAGTAGTAAATGGATCATACTCAGATTGGACAAAGGTAATTAGTGGCGTCCCCCAGGGATCAGTGCTGGGCCCTGTTCTTTTTAATATTTTTATAAATGACTTGGAGCAAGGATTAAATAGCGACATCTCTATTTTTGCAGATGATACTAAGTTAAGTAAGGTCATTAGGTCAGAGCAGGACGAACTCTCTTTACAAAGGGATTTGCTAAAATTAGAACTATGGGCAAGTGAATGGAAAATGAGATTTAATACGGAAAAATGTAAGGTTCTACATTTTGGAAGTAAAAATAAGCAGGCTACGTATTTTTTAAATGGGACAAGACTTAGCCAAACACAGGAGGAAAGGGATTTGGGAGTAGTAATAGATAACAAGCTAAAGATGGGTGCACAATGCAGGGCAGCGGCTTCAAAGGCTAATAAGATACTAGCATGTATTAAAAGAGGCATTGATTCAAGGGAGGAAAGCATAATTCTGTCATTATATAAAGCCCTGGTAAGACCTCACCTTGAGTTTGGAGTGCAGTTCTGGGGACCGATTGCTAAAAAAGATATTGCAGAACTAGAAAAAGTTCAGAGAAGGGCCACAAAGCTAATAAGGGGATTGGTGAAATTAACCTATGAGGAGAGGCTAGCCAAATTGGGTCTGTTTTCTTTAGAAAAAAGGCGCTTGAGAGGTGACATGATTACTTTATATAAATATATTCAAGGCCCATATACAGAGATGGCAGAAGCTCTGTTTATTCCAAGAAAATTGTTTCTGACAAGAGGTCATAATTTAAGGTTGGAGGAAAGGAGATTTAATCTCCTGCAACGGAAACGTTTTTTCACTGTAAGAGCAATAAAATTGTGGAACTCATTACCAAAGGAGGCAGTGAATGCCAATACCATAGATACATTTAAAAATAGTCTGGATAAATTTCTGTATATAAACAAAATTCATGGATATGATTGCTAGTATTAAATGGGTCACATTTTAATGGAGTTATTTAAGCTTAACTGGAGCTTTTTGAAAGTATTTTAGATTTGTATAGGATGAACTCGATGGACTTCAGTCTTTTTTCAACCTTATCTACTATGTTACATGCTCACCAACAATCTAGGATTGTTAATTATCTAACAAGGTTTCTACATATCCTTGGTAGATTGGAGAGAAGTGTTCATCTGGGGATAGACCGTGCTCAGTAGACCATTCAATGGGTTGGTAACCATCCAGGCTGCAGCATCTTTTTGCCCATAATGTTCCTTTCAGAGAAGAAAACTTTCCTGCAGTATATCAATCTCCATCCATAAGGACAGTTTAGCCCCAAAATACCAGGCAATTCTCTTTTATCCAGCTAACCGCAGACGTACGTTTCAGCCTATATGGACATCATCATCAGAGGTGCAGCTATATCCCTCTAGGCACAGCAGGCAAGGGGTCCACTTCTAGTTGCCCCATCACCCTTAAGGGGTCATTTGTATATGGTAGATTTGAGAAAAGTGCTCAGCTGGGGGTGGACTAGGGTTGCTACCTCAGCCATGTTTTCCTGGACACTTATGAGTTAATCATGCTACAGGGTGTGCAGGGAAGAATATGTATAGTGCATATGAATAGTGCTGTCCAGAAACACAATACGTGTTCCTTCCTGCACACCCTGCAGCATGATTAACTCATAAGTGTCCAGGAAAACATGGCTGAGGTGGCAACCCTAGGGTGGGCAGTGCTCAAACAGCATTGTTTGTAAACTCTGTTTTATTGCTTAAAGGGATACTAACCCCAATTTGTTTTTTCTTTCATGATTCAGATAGAGCATGCAATTTTATGCAACTTTCTAATTTACTCCTATTATCAATTTTTCTTTGTTCTCTTGCTATCTTTATTTGAAAAAGCAGTAATGAAAGGTTAGGAGCCAGCCCATTTTTAGTTCAGCACCTTGGTAGAGCTTGCTGATTGGTTTGCTACATTTAGCCACAAATCATCAAGTGCTACCCAGGTGCTGAACAATAAATGGTCCGGCTCTAAAGCTTACAGTACTGCTTTTTCAAATCAAGATAGCATGAGAACAAAGAAAAATTGATAATAGGAGTGAATTAGAAAGGTGCTTAAAATCTCATGCTCTATCTGAATCATGAAAAAAAATGGGGTTTAGTGTCCCTTTAATGTATATCTGCCCTTAATTGTGCTCAGCAGTAGGGAGACATCAATAGAAAAATAAAGTTCAAACATGGTGTCGCCCATTATTTTATAAAAATTAATATTTATAGAAACTAAACACTTACAGCTTCAATATTTAAATGGACATAAAACCCCAACATTTTCTTGTTATGATTCAGGTAGAGAATACAATTTTAAACAACATTCCAATTTAATTCTATTATTTAATTTGCTTCATTCTTTCGTATCCTTTGTTGAAGAAATAGCAATGCACATGGATGAACGAATCACACAAGGCATCAATGCACAGTCACCAATCAGCAGCTACTGTGCCTATTTAGATATGCTTTTCAACAAAGGACATCAGAGAATGAAGCAAATTATATAACAGAAATCAATTGGAAAGTTGTTTAAAATTGCATGCACTTTTTAAATTCAGAAAGAAAAAAAAATGTGGGCTTCATGTCCCTTTAAACAACTAATATGTTTGTAATACATACATCTACTTATTATTCTAATGCTAATCTTTGCTTTGAATATATCATGTCTAGCATGCGTTTCCTGTTTAACCCTTTCCCTGCTGCACCATTTTCACACCTCTGGGCAAGAAGTGTCTTTAGTTGTCTGGCAATCATTGTATCTACACATAGATATTAACTTTTTTCTGCAAGGTACCCACACAATTTATACCTCACTTTTTTAGCACGCCAAGTATATTTTTAAAGATAACTTTAGTTTGCAGAAATATTATAATATAGGAGAGAAGAAAGGAGAGACAGGGGAGAAAGGTGAGGCAGAAAAGAACAGGAGGAGAGAATAGATATATTTGTGGTGTCACATTCAAACACTACATCCTAAGCACAGCATATACTCTGATGTCTTAAAGGGGAAGACATGCAGACATCACATTTATTTCAGTGTTGCAAATTTTACTTGTAACTCATCACTTCTAGGAATAAAGGGGTTAAACAAATATATGACCTGCTGAAAGGTAGTCTGGGAGCACTTGCCCACAACTGCAGCACGCATAAAAGAAAATGGAATTCCAATTGAGAAATAAACATAGTACAAACCTTAGTCTAGGGCACTGGTTTTCAAACTTGTCCGCAGGCCTCACTAACAGGCCAGGTTTTCAGGATTACCTTGGATGAGAGAAAATAACCAGGTTTACTTATCAGCTGATTATTTCACCTATGCTCTAGTTCAGATATCCTCAAAATGTGGCCTGTTAGGGAGGCCTGGGGACAGGTTTGAAAACCAGTGGTTTAGGGTAACCAGATTTGAGGGGAATAAAAGGGACGCTTCATTGACAACACATGCAAAACAAAGGATGAATAACTATGGCACAGTCTACTTCAGAATTGTTATTGTTTAAAAAGATAGAAATCACTTTATTACCCATTCCCCAGTTTTGCATAACCAACACTGTTATATTAATACACTTTTACCTTTGTGATTACCTTGTATCTAAGCCTCTGCAAACTGCCCCTTTCAGTCCCCAGGAGTGAGCACATTATCTATATGGCACACATGAACTAGCACAGTCTAGCTGTGAAAACTGTCAAAATGCACTGAGATAAGAAGTGGCCTTCAAGGGCTTAGAAATTAGCATATGAGCCTACCTAGGTTTAGCTTTCAACAAAGAATACCAAGCAAAGAAAGCAAATTTGATGATAAAAGTAAATTGGAAAGTTGTTAAAACTTGCATGTCCTATCTAAATCACAAAAGTTTAATTTTGACTAGACTGTCCCTTTAAATTGACATGAAAGTCAAAACTAAAGCTTCATGGTTCAAATAGACCATGTTGTTTTATGTTGCGTTTTTCAATTAATTTACTTTGTTATATTGGTATCATTTGTTAAAAAGCATAACTAAGTAGGCTCAGAAGCAGCACTGCACTACTGGGAGCTAGCTGGTAATTGGTGGCTACCCACATTTCTCTCTTGTCATTGGCTCATCAGATGTGTTCAGCTAGCTCCCCGTAGTGCATTGCTGCACTGGAGCTGATATTATCTATGCGTTTAACTCCTTATATACAAGCAACTGTGCAATAACACCATGATTTAACATATTGCAGCATTTACTTTTTGCACTTTTTTCTTTCTTTTAAGTAAGAGGAAAACATTTTGTTATTGGTGCAATCAGTATTATTCATCTGCTGTTTTTTTTATCGGTCGTGGGTAAGTGGAAATTTCCACACTATATATATTGTATAAAAACTTCCCTATATAAATCATTAGTACACAGCAGGCTCAAACCCATTACTGCAGTAAGTACCCTACACCCTGGTTTCTCAACAGCCGGGCCGTGGCCCAGTACCGGGCCGTGATAGCCCTGCTGGTGGGCCCCAACCTGTCATGCCCCCACTGCACACCAGGGGCAGACTGAGACCAATCAAGACCCCAGGAAAACTGTCTCACACTGACCCAAATGTATTCAATGTTATGCAAATGAACATGGTAGCCTCCCTGCCCTGCCCCCAACATGCCCCTCAACCTCCAGAGCCAGGACCCCCAACATTAAAGGCCAGATAAAGGGCCTCCAGCCTTCAGGGCCAGACCTCACACTCCATGGCCCTCACAGCGACAGACCCCCGGCAGGACCCCCACACTCCAGGGCCCCCATTAAACCCACACTTAACTGCTTAGTTACTAATAGGGCAACTGAAAACTCCAGCTTAAAGGGACACTGAACCCAAATTTTTTTCTTTAGTGATTCAAATAGAGCAAAAAATTTTAAGCAACTTTCTAATTTAATCCTATTATCAAATTTTCTTCATTCTCTTGGTATCTTTATTTAAAAAGCAAGAATGTAAGTTTAAATGCCGACCCGTTTTTGGTGAACAACCTGGGTTGTTCTTGCTGATTTGTGGAAAAATTCACCCACCAATAAACAAGTGCTGTACATGTGCCTTCTTTTTCAAATAAAGATAGCAAGAGAACAAAGAAAAATTGATAATAGACGTAAATTAGAAAGTTGCTTAAAATTGCATGTTCTATCTGAATCACAAAAGAAAAAAATTGGTTTCAGTGTCCCTTTAAGGAACGCACCAGGATCAGTGGAGATGCCATTTGTGGGCCCCCCTACCTGCTGGTCCCTCGGCCCAGGTCCTATTTGCCTGGCTGATCAGTCCGCTTCTGCTGCTTTTTATATATATATATATATATATATATATATATATATATATATATATTAATATAATATAATATATATATATATAAAAAACTACCGGGCCCTGGACATGTCCAGCTCAAATTAAACGGGCCTTGAGATCACTTTGGTTGAGAACCACTGCCCTACACGGTTAACTCCTTGACTGCTGCTGCTACATTGGACTAAATATGGGTACAAGGTTAACCTCTTGGATGCTGCAATGTTGTATACAACGCCACATGCAGCTTTAACCGTTTGACTACTACAGCATTTTGTGCTAAATGATTGTGGGCAACCAGCAAGATAAACCGTGTGACACTAAATGAATACTATGATGAGACGTTTAACCCGATGGAAGCTGCACTGCTTGTGGTTGACCTTCAATAATTATCCCTCTGCATATGTGAGTATCCTATATATTTAACCAATAGGACACTGCAGTATAAGATACTATTGCTTATGTACTATATATTTAACCAATAGGACACTGCAGTATAAGATACTATTGTTTATGTACTATATATTTAACCAATAGGACACTGCAGTATAAGATACTATTGTGATAGTACTATATATTTAACCAATAGGACACTGCAGTATAAGATACTATTGTGTGTGTACTATATTTTTAACCAATAGGACACTGCAGTATAAGATACTATTGTGTATGTACTATATATTTAACCAATAGGACACTACAGTATAAGATACTATTGTTTATGCACTATATATTTAACCTATAGGACACTGCAGTATAAGATACTATTGTGTGTGTACTATATATTTAACCAATAGGACACTGCAGTATAAGATACTATTGTGTATGTACTATATATTTAACCAATAGGACACTGCAGTATAAGATACTATTGTTTATGTACTATATATTTAACCAATAGGACACTGCAGTATAAGATACTATTCTGTATGTACTATATATTTAACCAATAGGACACTGCAATATAAGATACTATTGTGTATGTACTATATATTTAACCAATAGGACACTGCAGTATAAGATACTATTGTTTATGTACTATATATTTAACCAATAGGACACTGCAGTATAAGATACTATTGTGTATGTACTATATATTTAACCAATAGGACACTGCAGTATAAGATACTATTGTGTATGTACTATATATTTAACCAATAGGACACTTCAGTATAAGATACTATTGTTTATGTACTATATATTTAACCAATAGGACACTGCAGTATAAGATACTATTGTTTATGTACTATATATTTAACCAATAGGACATTGCAGTATAAGATACTATTGTTTATGTACTATATATTTAACCAATAGGACACTGCAGTATAAGATACTATTGTGTGTGTACTATATATTTAACCAATAGGACACTGCAGTATAAGATACTTTTGTTTATGTACTATATATTTAACCAATAGGACACTGCAGTATAAGATACTATTGTGTATGTACTATATAGTTAACCAATAGAACACTGCAGTATAAGATAATATTGTGTAAGTACTATATATTTAACCAATAGGACACTACAGTATAAGATACTATTGTTTATGCACTATATATTTAACCTATAGGACACTGCAGTATAAGATACTATTGTGTGTGTACTATATATTTAACCAATAGGACACTGCAGTATAAGATACTATTGTGTATGTACTATATATTTAACCAATAGGACACTGCAGTATAAGATACTATTGTTTATGTACTATATATTTAACCAATAGGACACTGCAGTATAAGATACTATTCTGTATGTACTATATATTTAACCAATAGGACACTGCAATATAAGATACTATTGTGTATGTACTATATATTTAACCAATAGGACACTGCAGTATAAGATACTATTGTTTATGTACTATATATTTAACCAATAGGACACTGCAGTATAAGATACTATTGTGTATGTACTATATATTTAACCAATAGGACACTGCAGTATAAGATACTATTGTGTATGTACTATATATTTAACCAATAGGACACTTCAGTATAAGATACTATTGTTTATGTACTATATATTTAACCAATAGGACACTGCAGTATAAGATACTATTGTTTATGTACTATATATTTAACCAATAGGACATTGCAGTATAAGATACTATTGTTTATGTACTATATATTTAACCAATAGGACACTGCAGTATAAGATACTATTGTGTGTGTACTATATATTTAACCAATAGGACACTGCAGTATAAGATACTTTTGTTTATGTACTATATATTTAACCAATAGGACACTGCAGTATAAGATACTATTGTGTATGTACTATATAGTTAACCAATAGAACACTGCAGTATAAGATAATATTGTGTAAGTACTATATATTTAACCAATAGGACACTGCAGTATAAGATACTATTGTTTATGTACTATATATTTAACCAATAGGACACTGCAGTATAAGATACTATTGTTTATGTACTATATATTTAAACTAAACATACTAAATCAAAAGCACATCTGAGCCACTCACTTCCCATGTTATAATTGTCCCATTAGCCCATCCTCTCATTATTTCGACTATGGCCAACCCTCTGCACTCCCAGGCTCTACGCAGGACACTGCTGCCGGATCCGCACACCATATCTGGGTTTTGATTGCGGTCCCTGCAGCAGAGGGAAAGCAACAATGGTCCTGGTAGCTGGAGTATGTGGGAGCCAGAGTGTGCAAATACACTGTAGGGCTGGCTGGCTACACAGTAGAACACAAGTGGCGCTATGAGTGCTTAGCATATGGTTGCTACCTCGCCATGTTTTCCTGGACAGTTATGAGTTACACATGCTGCAGGGTGAGCAGAGGGGATCATGTATTGTGTCTCTGGACATCACATGAATACAGCTGATGAACAGCACAATACAGGTTCCTTCTGGCACACCCAACAGCATGTGTAACTCATAAGTGTCCAGGAAACTTTAGCCGAGGTGGCAACCCTAGGTTAGCACCCCAGGTCTGGACAACCGTGGTCACCCCACATCACCCGCACCTCCTTGCACAGAAACCAAAGTCTATACCTGGACTTAGAGAATCCCAACTTGAACCAAATCCTGACTCTGGGTTCCAATACACTCCAGAGATCTCACACAGGAGCAGAAGTGGAATTTACTTGACACAAGGCATGCTGGCCTGGAGATTGTAGTTCTGTGTATATAATGCCATGCTGTCTAATGCTAAAAGTCTAAGAGCTGTATATTTTATCGGCTGTGTATATAACTCTGTGTTATATAATGTACTAGGTGAGTGTATGATTACTACTCATGTAAAAAAACAAAAAAAACAGGACGATTTGGCGCGATTCAAAAAGTTATGTAGACACTGGGACAGTGTACGAAAAAGTGGGACAATCCCATTAAAAACAAGATGTCTGGTCATCCTACCTTAGTTTAGCAGCCCCCCTGCCCCTCTTAGATAGAGATTCATTGATTTCCTGTACAATAGCTGCATGCAGTGCCTGCCTCAAGTTATAGGCTGTCAGCACTGCATTCGGGCAGAGAGAAGGGAGATGGAAAGAGGGGCAAGATATCAGATGCAGAACTGTCTGAGAAACAGTCTGCAGTGCTAGCAGGAAGCTGGGTCATTATACCCACAGCAATTCTCTATCGTGGCTGCTGACACATACACCAAAAAAATCAAACAGTACACATTTTTTATTAACAATTGGCCCTGATTTAATCCAGAAATAGTGACCAGGGTCCAGGAGGCAATTACTACCCTACCCCGGACCAGTCCCTCTCTGTTTTTGGATATGGTGATTTTTAAAAAAAATGACCACCTCAACTGTAAGTTGAGCACTACACACACCACTACTGTAAGACTGAAGGCAATACATATATTTTTTTAATGTAAAGCTTATAAACAATATTTATTTAATTTTAACTTAAAGTACTTTTTAAATAAGTCTCTGTGCACTTGTTAGCACCGCCCACTTCCTGTACAGCTCCCAGCCCCTTTGCAGGGCTGCTACCAGAAGCTATGGAGCCTGCTAGCAAAGGAGAATATATAGGTAATAATCTGCATAAAATGAACATTTTTTACCATGCTGTGCAGTTGATGTACGAGCAAATAAGATATGTTTTATTAAAATGATTGTTGCAACTGTTTTATATCACTTTAATTGACCTATATATAGGCTAGATTATGGTTGACACCTCAGCCATGCTTTCCTGGACACTTATGAGTTACACATGTTGCAGGGAGGAGCATGAATAGTGCTTTCTAGGGTTACTATTCGTGTGCTGTTTAGGTGTGCAATGCATGTTGTCTTCTGCACACCCTGCATCATGTGTAACTCATAAGTGTCCAGGAAAACATGGCTGAGGGGAGAACCCTAGTCTAGATATGTGCATTCAGATCCTTTGTGAGGATCGGAATGAAGAAGTAGGCGGCCGCTCATGCTGTTCGGCTCATTTCAGGGCTTAGCAGGGTTTAAAGGGACATGAAATGCAAAATTTTATTTCATGATTCAGAGAAAGAATACAATGTTAAATAACTTTCCAATTCACTTATTATCCAATTTGCTTTATTCTCTTGGTATCCTTTGTTGTAGAAGCAGCAATGCACTACTGGGAGGACGCTGAATGCAATGGGCGAGCCATATATAGAGCATATATGAGCAGCCACCAATCAGCAGCCTCTGAGTTTACCTAGGTATCCCTTTTTTACATACAATTTCAAGAGATTAAAACAAATTAGATAATAGAAGTAAACTGTAAAGTTGTTTAAAAGTACATTCTCTATCTGAATCATGAAAGGGAAAAACATTTGGTCTTATGTCCCTTTAAGACATCAGACTCTTTGTGTGCTGGTAATGTAATTGTTTTCTAGGCCCGCCTTTGAGCTAGCTTTATGGGGCCAGTGCTTATGGTCTCCTATGGACACTGCTGTTGCCTACAGAGTTTTTGGCAGTGGATCCCCAGCAGTGACCTCCCAACCCCCACATCCCACTGATTCAGAGAACTGAATTAAAATCTTCTATCACTGCAGCAGCAAAATTACTATTTACCTCATAAAATGGTGCCTACTTGTTAAATGCTCATTTAGTGTTTCAGCAGAAGTAAAACATAAACAAAAACGTGTGTATATATTGTTCTTGATTACTACAGCCCAATGACAGGAGTAGGTTAGCAGGTTAAACATACTGAGGTAATAACATTGACTAATTTCAGGATGTGTAAACAATCCAGGAATAGGAACAGCACTTTTTAACCCTTTTCCTGCCAGGGTTAACTTTAAAGGGACATTATACACTCATTTTTTCTTTGCATAAATGTTTTGTAGATGATCTATTTATAAAGCCCATAAAGTTGTTTTTTTAAAAAAATGTATAGTTTTGCTTATTTTTAAATAACATTGCTCTGATTTTCAGACTCCTAACCAAGCCCCAAAGTTTTATGTGAATACTGTCAGCTACCTTCTCCAGCTTGCTCCTGTTTGTGCAAAGGATCTTTTCATATGCAAAAGAAGGGGGAGGGGGGGAGTGTCTTATTTCCCACTTGCAGTGGGCTTTCCAGCTACCTTTTCAACAGAGCTAAACTAAGAGGTTCTAAGTAAGTTTTTAAACATTTTATACTGGATTTTTATATCAGTATCTGTGCATCTTATTCTTTATAGTAGTGTCTATTACATGCAGTTATTTGAAAATGAGTGTATACTGTCCCTTTAACAACTGTTCCGATATAAACAAATTGAAATCTTGCGATCGTGCAAGTGATCACAAGATTTCAATGATGGGATCGCGTCCGGGGGGCGTCCCTATGATGCTAGGCACGCCCTCCAGATCGCGATCCCATCAGGGAAGCGCCAGTGGCTTCGGGAAAGCCAAGCAGTTAGGACGTTGTATTTTGTCCTTCGACGCTAAAGCACCAGCAAAATTCTGACAAAATACAATGTCCTAACGGCGTTAAAGTGTCAAACGGAGCGCCCGGAGGAGACTTACCAAGTCTCAAATCATATGTAAAGCAACAAGTCCTCCAGCACTTCCAATAATAAAAGACCTTTATTAATATTACAACATGAGTCAACAAATATCTGAAACGTTTCGGGCCTAGCTCAGCCCTTCCTCATGCATACTTTCAGGATGTGTAACATCATATAAACCAGGATGCTTTGTGGTGTCCTGCTATACAGATGTCGAATTGTTAATAATTGACTTTGTTCTTGATGCAAAAGTATTCTTCCTATGCTAATTATATGCTTGAGTGGGGATAAGGCAGCCGATGAAGAGCATGATGATTTAATCTGCATTACATCAATATAACCAGACAAAAAGAAAATCAAATTAATTTCAATCCAGAATTACTAATTTTTAAACCACAATTGAAATCACTAGAGTCAGACTCAATTTAAATCATGGTTTTCTACATAAAGGTTTAATTTTTAGAATAAGATTTCAGATTTTTTTTCTAGTTGTATTATGAAATTATTGGGAGGTGAATTATCTCTAGTTTAATAAATCAATTGTTCATATTTGATCAACTTTTCAGCAAAGAAACATAATAATTATCTTAATAACAATTAAAATAAATATAATAATAAAGTTTTAAATGTTTCATTTTTACTGCTTGCCCCTCCCTTCTTACACTTAGGTCCTTGTGCAGATCTGTCCCAATTTAAACAAAATTCTATTCATTGTGCTTCTTGAAATTTAGTAAGGGGTTGATTCTATTTACATAGAATTGCAGAGGAACTATGGGATTAAAGGGACTGTAAAGTCAAAATTAAACTTTTGTGATTCAGATAGAACATGCAATTTTAAACTGCTTTCCATTGTACTTCTATTATCTAATTTGTTCTCTTTGAATCCTTATTTCAAAAGCATAGCTAGGTAGGCTCAAGAGCAGTAATGCACTACTTGCTGCTAATTGGTGGCTGCACTTATATGCATCTTGTTATTGACTGATGCAATATGTCCAGCTAGCTCCCAATAGTGCTTTGCTGCTCCTTCAACAAATTATACCAAGAGAATTAATCAAATTTGATAATAGAAGTAATTGTCTAAAATTGTATACTGAGATCTGAGATGAAGA
Source organism: Bombina bombina (assembly GCF_027579735.1). NCBI lineage: Eukaryota > Metazoa > Chordata > Amphibia > Anura > Bombinatoridae > Bombina > Bombina bombina. The sequence continues at coordinate 824,857,419 of NC_069499.1, read as the reverse complement.
GGCAGTGTGCAGAAGCTTAGATACAAGGTAATTGCAGAGGTAAAAAGTATATTTCTTTAAGTGTTGGTTATGCAAAACTGGGGAATGGTAAATAAAGGGATTATCTATCTTTTTAAACAATACAATTTTTAAACCATTTGAATCTGTGAATGAAAACTGTGAGCTGTCCCTTTAAGGCTGTGTGTTTTTGTGCCTGCTGTTTGTTTGTCCCTGTAAGCCTGCGTGTAGTATTGTGTGTGTGTGTGTGTGCAAGCCCATTTAAGACTGTGTCCGCATGGTGTGAGCTGTTCCTTTAAGGTTGTGTGACTCTGCGTGCGACTGTACCTTGAAGACACTGTGCATATGGTGTGAGCTCTCCCTTTAAGACTGCATGCACCACCTGTCTTTGTGCATGCTGTGATCTGTCCCTTTAATACTGTATTTAGAGTGCTTTAAGGCTGTATGTATTGTGTGAGTGCATCTGTCCCTTTAAGACTGTTCGTTGTCTGTGTGTGGCGTAATCTATTCCTTTAAGGAGTGTACCATTTAAATTGTGTGCAGTTGTCCCTTTAAAGGCTGCCTTTGTGCCTGTTTCTTTAAGACGGTGTCCTTTTAAAGCTCTGTTAGCTTAGATGCTTCATGGGTCCCAGTAGCTAACAGACCCAAATGTGTAATTTATGTGACAGGGGTAGTATCATAAAAGGCTTTTGTCAAAAGAGAGTGATTTTTGTTCATGCTGCAGTAAGGTGTCCTGTACCTTTTAAGGAGGCATAAAAGATCAATTAGACCTTAAAGGGACATGGATGTTGAAATCTTTCTTTCATGATTCAATTTTAGACAACTGTCCAGTTTACTTTATTATTTAATTTGCTTCATTCTCTTGGTATCCTTTGTTGAAGCAGCAGCAATGCATTACTAGGAGCATTGGAAAGCCAATAACATGAGACATATATGTGCAGCCAACAATCAGCATCTCCTGAGTCTACCTAGGTATCCCTGTCAATAAAAGAATTCAGGAGAACAAAACAGTTTAGATAATAAAAGTAAATTAGAAAGTTTCAAATTGCATGCTCTATCTGAATAATGAAAGAAAATGTTTGAGTTTTATGTCCCTTTAATGCCTGAGGAGGAGTCCAGGGGAGAGGAGCCTGGTACTAGTCTGAAGGATACACAGACTTGTTTTTGCCTCTCAGACTGTGTATGGTATCAGCTGTTCTTTTAAGACTGTGTGCTTTGGGTATTTGTGCTCCTTTACCATTAAGATTGTGTGCGTGTGGTGTAAATTGTCTTTTTAAAGGGACCCTAAAAACCTTCTGTTTCCATGTAATTATCATTTATTTTTACCATTTATGTTTAGATTTTAATAAAAGATACTGTAGGGAGTGCTTCATTTTTTGTCTTGTTTAGGAGTAGGGAGAGGTCAGCTATAGTGTTCTGTTCTGTGCAAACCATGGATAATAATGATCATATGGCTGCCTGATCATTATTATCCATGGTGTGCACAGAACACTACACTATAGCTGACCTCTCCCTACTCCTAAACAAGACAAATGAAGCATTCCCTACACTACAGTATCTTTTATGATCTTCCTAATACCTGCTAATTAGACAAGCCACTGATGCTATAACATGAGGAGCACAGAGAGCGTGAGCTGCTGGTCAAAGCCACAAATCAAAAACTAAGGAGAAGATTTGCAAAGGGTCCGATCTAAACAAACTCTGAAAGGTATAGGAAAGAAGAAAAAAAATGTATGGCTTGAGCGGGACCCCGGGAGCTTGGAGAGAAAGGAGAGGGGTAGAAGGGTGACACAGCTTAGTGTTGAAGAAACCAGAATAAATTTGAGACAGCAGCCGCCTCGCTGAGCTGGAACAGTGTGTTGGGCGATCCCTACCCATCCCTCTTTCCCTCACACCACAAGAATGAATTTTACATTATGAACAGAGTAAAAAAGAATGATTAGCTTACAAGTGTATTAGCTATAGCTATATAGCAAACACTAGCTGATGCCGGTTTAAAAGATATTCTTGAGAAAAAAAATAAAGATAATAGCTGCAAACTTTATAGCAGCAGTAGTTTTTTAGTTATGCTGTGAGCGCGATGTCTACATTCCTGTGCGCTCACAACAATAAGCACAGACTTCCGGTTTTGTCCACTCACAGCCATGTCTGCACGGATTCGGCATGGAGCGCTCAGAAAGCACAAGTAAATGTAAAAAAAACACAAATTGGAACACCTATAATAAAAAAAAAAGGGATTTGCATTTTAAAAACTAAAAAAACTTTATGAATAAAAAAAACACAAAATCCTAAGGACAAGTGTTTAAAGTCCCTTTAAAGGCTGAGTGAGTTGTGTGCATGAGTGTACGTGTCTGACCCTTTAAGGCTGAGTGTATTGCTTTGAGAGAGTGCAAGGTTGTGTGTGTGCACATACCGTGATCTGTCCCTTTTTAAAGGTTATGTGCATTGTGTGTATGCCTACCCCTTTAAGACTGAGTGTTCCTTTGGTGGTTGTGCGCCTGTACTATTAAGATTGCATGTGTGTGGCCCCTTTAAGTCTGTGTTGTGTCTGCCGGTTCCTTTAAAGGCTGTGTGTGTTGTGTGTCGGCACCTATCCCTTTAAGACTGATTGTTGCTTGGGTGCACCTTTACCATTAAGATTGCATGCATGTGGTTTGTTATCCCTATAAGTCTGTGTGTGTTGTGCCTGTCCCTTTAAAGGCTGTATGCATTATTTGTGTATGCCTACCCCTTTAAGACTGAGTGTTCTTTGGGTAGTTGTGCGCCTATACCATTAAGATTGCATGCGTGTGGTGTGTTGCCCCTTTTAGTCTGTGTGCATTGTGTGTGTGCTTGTCCCTTTAAAAGCTGTGTGCATTGTGTGTCTGTGCCTATCCCTTTAAGACTAAGTGTTCCGTGGGTGCTTGTAAACCTGTACCATTAAGATTGCATGTGTGTGGTGTGTTGCCTCTTTAAGTATGTGTACGTTGTGTGTGTGTGCATGTTCCTTTTAAAGGCTGTGTGCATTGTGTGTCTGCGCCTATCCCTTTAAGACTGAGTGTTCCTTGGGTGCTTGTGCACCTGTGCCATTAAGATTGCATGTGTGGTGTGTTGCCCCTTTAAGTCTGTGTGTATTGTGTGAGTGCCTGTCCCTTTAAAGGCTGTGTGCATTGTGTTGCATCTATCCTTTTAAGTCGGAGTGTTCCTTGGTTGGTTGTTTGCCTGTGCCATTAAAATTGCTTGTGTGTGGTGTGTTGCCCCTTTAAGTCTGTATGTGTTGTGTGTGTGTGTGCCTGTCCCTTTAAAGTCTGTGTGCAAAATGTGTGTGCGCCTATCCCTTTAAGACTAAATGTTTCTTGTGTGCCTGTACCATAATTGCATGCATGTGGTGTGCTGTCCCCTTAAAGGTACATGAAACTCACAATTTTTCTTTCATGATTAAGAAAGAGCATGCAATTTTAAACAATTTTCCAATTTACTTCCATTATCTTATATTCTTCATTCTTTTGATATCCTTTGTTCAAAAGCATATCTAAATAGGCTCAGTAGCTGCTGATTTGCTCACCCATGTGCATTATTTATTCAACAAAGGATATCTGAAGAATGAAGCAAATTAAATAATAGAAATAAATTGGAATGTTGTTTAAAATTGTATTCTCTATCTGAAACATGTTAGAAAAAAATGTTTCATGTCCCTTTAAGTCTGTGTGCATTGTGTGTGCCTGCCCCTTTAAGACTTAGAGTGTGCAAGGTTCACATACTGTGATCTGTCCCTTTAAGACTGTGTGTGACATGAGTTGTCTATTTAAAGGCTGTGTGTGCATGTCCCTTTAAGACTGTTCCCTTTTGCTTTTGGAGATATAACCAGTCCTGCATTATTGTTGGTCACCCCATACCAATTTTTAAAGTTAAATATTGCTGTATATCCAAGAAAATAACTTACATTTAATTCAATGTTGTTAAATCTGCTAGAAAAAAAACATAATACAAAGGAACTGTTTAGTCAGAAATTCACTTTTCATCATGTAGTGTTACATACAAATAAAGCATGTTTAAAAAAAAAAAAAAAAAAAAACAAGAAAAAAAAACCTTTATTCTGATTGGTTGCTGTATGCCACATGATCATAAAGCCATGAGGTTGCTTCTGGAAGGCTGAAATTGCGCCAAAAAAATTGTGAGATGTTTGTGCTGTTCAGAAGGTGAAATTTGCTTTACTTTGTTGTGTTAAATATGTGATTTATATCTTATATTCAGCAGTGATATTTATATCATGTGTTTGCCTGCAGATGAGTGTGTATATGAGACAATAATTATTGTCTGCTTATTATGCTTTTAATGTGACCTAGTAAACTGTTTAGCTGCAATGCAGAATCCTATAAATGCACTATCTTCATTACGTGTGCTTTCTCCATTAATACTGTAAGCATTTTGCTGTTAAACTTTTACAAAAGATTTCTTGATGTTCTAAACGTGTAGTTGTGTAGCATTGATTTGATCTATAGCTCAGATTACAAATAAGAGACAGTTCTCTTGATTTCAGTGGATAAAAAGTTCCTAAGTAAATGAGTTACAGCTCTGCAGTGTAAAAAACAAACTGCTTTGTACTGAATGAGTGGAATGTGTAGCTTGTTTGTGGGTAAGCACATAATCAGGCTAGGAAGGAACTGAAACTTTTGCAATGGCAGATTATTTTTTTAGTGTAAGAGATCAGTCTGTAAATGTCTCTAGAAGTATCCAATAGAAACAGCCAACATTTTAAATAAATGGGTGCATTACTTGCACAAGGAAGGTTTTTTTTAAATATTTATTTTTTAAAAAAAAGGAATAAACTTGCCTGCTAGTATATTACTCTTTACATTCATTCAGTGGGCTTTGTGTTGTTTGAACATGTTTTGTATCCAGTATTGTGTAAATGCTTCTGTTTAAATGCATTTATGCACAATTCTGTTTTTACCTTTCTATTTAAAGGGACAGTATACAGTAAAATAGTTTTTTGCTTAATGTATTTCCAATGACTTGTTATACCAGTTGCAGAGTATATAAAGTGTATGGGGAATTGCATATTCAGGTTTATTTATAAGATATTACATTTCTGGTTTTAAACTTGGTTGACCTTGCAGGTACAATTTATCTCATTATGTTACCAGTTTGTGTACACACATTTGCTTCCTTATCTTGTGTCTGTTTGTAAACCAAACCCCAATACTTGCAATGGAAAAGTATTTTATTTAGTTATCTCTTCTACCCACCAGGAGTGTCATTTCTTCTGCTGGCTGTGTTTACATAGTTTGTCAATTACTTGGACTTAAAGGGACAGTCTAGTCAGACTTAAACTTTCATGATTCAGATAGTGCATGCAATTTTAAACAACTTTCCAATTTGCTTTGTTCTTTTTGTATTCTTAGTGTAAAGCTAACCTAGGTAGGCTCATAAGCCCTTGGAGGCCGCCTCTTATCTGAATGTATTTGACAGTTTTTACTGCTAGTGGGCTTTAGTTCATGTTTCATATAAATAACATTGTGCACGTGGCCGTGGATTTATTTAAGAGTAAGCACATTTATTGCCTGACATGCAAGTCTGTCAAAAGGTCTGAGATAAGGAGGCAGTCTTCAGAAGCATTGATACAAGTTAATCAGAGGTAAAAAGTATATTTCTATAACAGCGTTGGTTATGCAAAACTAGGGAATAGATAATAAAGGGATTATGATGTCAAATATATTTTAATAACACATTACAAGTTAATTGCTTTTATTTTGATTAAGCAACTACAAGTATATGAAATCATTATAGAGACAGTATACACCAATTTTCATTTAAAGGGACACTGAACCCAAATTTTTTCTTTCGTGGTTCAGATAGAGCATGCAATTTTAAGCAACTTTCTAATTTACCCCTATTATCAAATTTTCCTTATTCTCTTGGTATCTTTATTTGAAATGCAAGAATGTAAGTTTAGATGCCGGCCCATTTTTGGTGAACAACCTGGGTTGTCCTTGCTGATTGGTGGATAAATTCATCCACCAATAAAAAAGTGCTATCCAGAGTTCTGAACGAAAAAAAAAGCTTAGATGCCTTTTTTAAATAAAGATAGCAAGAGAACGAAGAAAAATTAATAGGAGTAAATTAGAAAGTTGCTTAAAATTGCATGCTCTATCTGAATCACGAAAGAAAAAATTTGGGTTCAGTGTCCCTTTAACTGCATGTAATAGACACTACTATAAAGAATAAGATACACAGATACTGATCTAAAAATCCAGTATAAAACCTTTTACAAACGTACTTGGGAGCTCCCAGTTTAGCACTGTTGATGAGGTAGTCTGGGGCACTCGCTGTAAGGGGCTTGGTAAACAAAACAGACACTTTTCTTCATTTAAAATATAGCTGTTATAGTTCTGCTGGTCTCATAATAGAAAATGAACAACCACTGCTTGCAGATCTGCTCAAATTGAGCTGCAGACGCGGAGGATGCTTTGTGGTTGCCTTGGAGATGTCAGCTTGCAGAGAAGGCTGATTGGTTGCCGGTGCACCAGCATTCTCAAGCACTGCTCAGTTTCTGTGCGCGGATGAATAAGCCAGACAGTCTGCATGAGCAGGTGTACACAGAGGTCGTATGACTGCCCTGCTTATTGGTCTTTGAAAGTTGATTTCAGAGGGCACTGGGAAGCTTATAAATTTAAAATGCACAAACAATATTAATGGATTTTAATTATAAAAATGTAAAAAAAAATTTAAATGGTTTTTGTTCCCAAAATGACTGTCCTTTTAAGTCCAAAAACTTTCAGTATAGGTTGGGATACCACAGGCTAAATCAGCTATTTCAAATGCCAAAATAAGGGTAAACTAGCTACTTGTTAACAATGCAATGCACTCCAGCAGGTAAAATGGATGTTTGTGTATGTATGTAATTTTACCTGTGGCTCTGTCTTTTTGGGTTTTTCTCCTTATATCTATATATAGCTACCACTGGCTCCTAAATATTCTTACTGGCTCCTAATTTTTAAACAGATTTGTCGAGCACTGTATATGTGTGTATATGTGTGTGTATATATATATATATATGTGTGTGTGTGTGTGTGTGTGTATATATATATATATATTATATATTCTCACTCTCTCACTCAGGCTAAATTAATGGTTTCTCAAATTATTATAATAAATCCCTTTGTATACTGTTGCCATAGCCTGACAACCTCTGCTAGGTTACTTCTCTGGAATCTAATGTAAATGTATTAAGTCTATTTTGTCTCTTCTAGCTGGCTTGTTTGGAATATCTGTCCAGCTCAAGAATGGCTCCAGGGGTTATAAACAGGTGTTGGATGGCAGAATGGTTTTATGGACACTTCAAGCATATGACAGCTTAATTTTCTTCAACAAGGCTGTGAGACCAGTTTGCAGGTAAGTACAGGTTATTAATATGTAGGTGTCGCATGGTCACTGGCAGATGTTACAGTGAGCTCTCTGCACATGGTGGCAGCTGTAGTTACGGACACTAAGAGCAGTCCGCACCTGCTCCTGGTGCCCGTGGCTACAGCTGTAAAGCTATGGTGGGGTGTAAACTGTTTCTGAAGCCTCTGGACATGTGACTAGACTAAAATAATTTATTTCTACCCCTAGGATTATATTTTATTTCCCCCATATTTTCAAAGACTGCTTAACAGCATAATTTACTTCTCTCCCGTAAAGCCCAACATGGTCACTGGCAGACGTTACAGTGAGCTCTCTGCACATGGTGGCAGCTGTAGTTACGGACACTTAAGAGCAGTCCGCACCTGCTCCTGGTGCCCGTGGCTACAGCTGTAAGGCTATGGTGGGGCGTAAACTGTTTCTGAAGCCTTTGGGCATGTATAGTCTAAAATAAATTACTGCCTCTAGCATGGCATTTTATCCCCCCCTCCCCTTATTTTCAATTGCTGCTTAACAGCATAATTTTACTTTCTTCCCTCCTGATAGTCCCAACATGGTCACTGGCAGATGTTGCAGTGAGCTCTCTGCACATGGTGGCAGCTGTAGTTACGGACACTAAGAGCAGTCCGCACCTGCTCCTGGTGCCCGTGGCTACAGCTGTAAGGCTATGGTGGGGCGTAAACTGTTTCTGAAGCCTTTGGTCATGTATAGTCTAAAATAAATTACTGCCTCTAGCATGGCATTTTATTCCCCCCCCCCCTTATTTTCAATGGCTGCTTAACAGCATAATTTACTTTCTTCTGACCTGTTAGACCCAACATGATCACTGGCAGATGTTACAGTGAGCTCTCTGCTCATGGTGGCAGCTGTTTTTATGGACATGTGGAGCAGTGCGCGCCTGCTCCCTGTGCCCATGGATACAGCTGTAAAGCTATGGTGGATTGTAAATTGTCTCTTGACGCCTATGAGCATGATATTTTAAAATAAAATAATTTACCTCTAATATAGCATTTTGAATTTTCCCTTTTTCCCCTATTTTTCAAAGTAAAGTTTCTGACTTTATAGTCTATATTAAATAAAAATAGCCTAATGCATTTCTCCTATTAAAGTACATGACCACTATATCTCTCCTTTTCAAAGTACTCTAAGGACCCTTGTCTTGTTTTCCTACATGACTGCTTCACACATGCTATATCCAAGTAACTCCTCTTTGGCAAAGATCTCTCTCTTCCATATGTTTATTAGCGGTAGGTACAGCAAACGGTCTTCATAGCAGCTGTGTCTTTGGGAAGTGGAAGCAGCGGGCCCCTGCTGAAGCTACCCAAGGCTAGTTATATACTGTGGTACATTACAAGTTTGTCTCCTCAGCCTTAGGTCATGCTCCCCATCATATGTCCCATGCAAGCCCAGCCTAGAAAATGCACAACTAACATTCATGGTAAACTCTTGTTGTATTTATTATTGCTCTGTCACTGCCTATAATTACCAAATCTTTACTAACCTAATTCCTGATCCTTTTATACCATTCCACAGACAACTGGATTTCTTACTCTTCTTTCCCTTCTTATGCTCTTTATTTTAGAATTGTTGCCTTTATGAAATGATGATATGGAGTGACTGTTAGGCGGTAGTTTTGAAGCATTTGGTCATATAGCTAACCACTTAAACCCACTAAATAGATATGCTGTGCAGCCCAGAATATAGACCTTAAGACTTTATGTTCATATCTAAGGTTCATTCTTATAAGGGTTTTATCTCTGCATTTTCTACTGGAGTATTATCTATAGGCAATGCAAATTTACCACAATGTCCTGTTTCTTACGTTAAGTAGTATGTATTTTTTTTTTCCACGTATCTGTAGGTGATGCTAAAGTTATCAGATCTACAGCACCAGGTGACATACAGCCAACACTTAGTGTCTAGCTTATTGTCAAAAGAAATGTCTGTGCCTCCTTTGTTAAACCAGGTAAGAGTTAAATTGTTGTAGAATACATTAAATTCATAGTATTCAAGCTGTTTCCTGTATAACAGTAGATCATTTTTGTTGCATATAGTATAATTAAATGGTGATAATAGTCAAACCATTACATGCTCTAATTTGTTATTGGCAAATGGAACTTTAAGACTAGCGACCCTGCATTATTGTGTGTTTTAACCCGCAAAGGGGTAAACGCAGAGTAGAAGTACTTCTTCGGACCAGCAAAGCAGTGCTGGTCCCAATTGGTGGCGCTAGTTAAACATCTGAGTTGTGTTACTGATTGTATCTGCTTGGGACTAAACACATAGTATTAGACAATGTCCTGCTCAAGACCCACAGAGCACTGCTAGTCCCAAGCAGAAAGCGCTGCTGATTGGGACCGGCACTGCTCTGGGGGTCCCAAGCAGTATTTCTACTGTGTGTTAACCCACACAGTGGTACAGGATTACTAGTCTTAAAATGACATATTCTAACTAATGTAATTTTACCACTATAATGACCCTGTAATGTTGTCCACTTGTCCTTGCGGTGTCTTTTTGAGGCCTGACTGTACTTTTTAATTTTGATTGACTTTTTATCCTTAAAGGAATAGGGAAAGAATTTGATAGTCCTAGTGTATATCTTGTCTCTTAAAGGGGCATTAAATAGTATGTTGTGGGGCAATATAGCTTTTTTTTTCTGAGATAAAATAGTGTTTTAGCTTCTTAAGCAAGATTGACGAGCATAGGCAGCTATTTTTTAAAGTGACAGTCTACGATAGATTTATTGTTTTAAAAGACAGAAAATCCCTTTATTACCCCCCCCCCCCCAGTTTTGCACAGCCAGCAGTTATATTAATACTTTTTATTTTATTTTTAACCTCTGATTACTTTGTATCTAAGAACCTTCTGAAAGCCCCCCTCATCACATGAATGTGACTATATAAAATCTATTGAGTTGCATTTAGTATTGTGCTGGGCTAACTCTTAAATAACTCCTTGTGCTTGAACACAGTATTATCTATATGGCCCACAGTCTCTTGTTGTTAAAAGCAATTTAAAAAATGTGGTAAGAGGCAGCCCTCAAGGGCTTAGAAATTAGCATATGACCCTACCTAGGTTTAGTTTCAACCAAGAATAAGAAAACAAAGAAAATTTGATAATAAAAGTAAATTGGAAAGTTGAATAAAATTACAAGTCCTATCTGAAAAATGAAGTTTAATTTTGACTAGACTGTCCCTTTTAATGTAAAGGTTTACTTGCTTGCGCATGGGATCATAATAACAGCCAGTGGTAAAAAAAAATTAAACTTAAAGGGACAGTACACTGTAAAATAGTTTTTATATTTATTTGGAATGACTTGTTTATACCAGCTGCAGTAGATAAAATGTGAGAAATTGCATTTTCAGGTTTATTTGTGTATATGAAGTAGCTGGTTTTGTGCTTTTAAACCACAGCCTATTACAATGGGTTGAGTTTCAGTTAATCAGATCTCATTATGTTATCATGATGTGTACACACACTTGCTTCCTTAGGTTCCGGGTTTAAAAATTCACATGGCCCAGGTGGAAGGAATATCTGTCTACCTCACTTCTAAATACACTTCAATTTTCTCTTGGTATTTCTGGTCAAAAAAAGAATATGCACATATCCTACAGTAAAGGGAGCTAGCTGCTTATTGGTTCCTGCAGACATTTGTCTCTTGTGATTGGCTAACTAGATGTGTTCAGCTAGCTGCCAGTAGTGCAATGTTCTTTCAGCAAAGGATAACAAGAGAATGAAGCCCATTTGATAATAGAAGTAATAAGGACAGCTGTTTTAAAATTGTTTATTTCCAAATCACAAAACAAAACTTAAGCATTTGGCATTTTTAAGGATTTCAACTTGTTTTGTCACCATCTCATAGGTTCATCAGTATAGATAAAATGTGACTATTGTAACACATCTAGAACTCGCACACCCTCTATATAAACTGTACCTTGTTCCTATTGCCTCTATAGGTGAGAACTGGTTCTGGGAGGCTGTAATGATCACTAACTCTTTGCTTCACTAATGGTCCCCGGCCTGCAGTGCATGGGATTAGCAAAAACCAATTTTATCAGCGATTCCCCACCTTTGTGCATTGAAGGGATTAAATAGTATATTTTTTTTAAAGCCGAGGTAAGCTCTGGAGCACTATATGGCAGCAGTTTTACAAGAATGTTATCCATTTGCAAGAGCACTATATGGCAGCACTATTTCCTGTTATGTAGTGCACCAGACACCTACCTATGTATCTACTCAACAAAGAATACCATGAGAATGAAGCAAATTTGAGAGCAAGAAGAAATTGGAAAGAGAAATTGTGGGTTTAATTCCCTTTTTAAAGGAACAGGAAGTGGTACATTTGTAAGTACAAAAAGTGTGATAAATCAGCAGCGCCTAAAAACAACAAAAATCAGATATGTTTCCTTATACATATATAAAACAAATGTGAGCAAAAGATTATGTGTAAATAATCATATACAAGTGCATAAACACAACAATAAATGTCCCACACACTGGGTGGTGTGAGACAAACTCATAAACAAAAATGTCAATCAAACCGATATCAGGTGTGTGACCCCAAAAGTCCAAAGTTGAAATATTGATGGTATGGCAGCAAAAGACTTCTTCCAAAAGTTGAAGGCAATTCAAACGTGGCAAATCTGTATAGAATACAATAAAGAAGAAGGCGCCAACATTGTGTGAATCTGTATTAAAAGTTGTTCACTCCCCACACATAAATGGTACTTACGAGAAGTAAAGCACTTGAGAAGTGCTACAACGACTTTCTGGAGCATTAACAGCTGTCCAGGTAGCTGGTCTCTCGTCCTCAGTGTGCTCCTAGTACTGTGTACGATCTGCAGCAATTTGCAGCTTGAACCCTTTCACCTGCTCCTTTCTCTCGCTGTGTTTGTAATATGAGAGATGCCCAAACCAGGTGGGCTGGTAGCTATGATCGGATTTCAAGTGTTTGTTAAAATAACGATTCCTAAACATATATCACTCAGCCGTGATAAGATATGGTTAAAAACAAATGTTTATTTCATAAACATATATCACAACGCGTTTCCCGGTCTACCTTGACCGCTTCCTCAGGTGAATAAACCATATCTAAACTGCACAGCTTATATTAGCTTAACTCGGCGTTCAAGCCGAATTAAAGCGCATGCGTGAAGGAGTATACAATCCCCATAGTAAACAGGGGTGTGTATTACCGTCAGAACGATTGGTCATCTGAATGAAATATCAGACCAACCACAGGGTACTGTGGTGACACACCTCTAACGTGTGTGTAAGTGTATATCCACTAATTTCTGGTGTGCGGGTTGCTGCGGATAGCGTAATATCATTTAAAATACAGGTGGCAATTAGCTATTCCATGATAATATACACAAGATTACCAAAAGTGGCTATTTACGTTATGGCGTTACAAGGATATTGATGCGTACGTTCTAGCCCCTAATAGGGATAGTACTCCTTCATGCATTTACAAAAATTACTGTACTATATATCAGAAACAATGATTCATAACTCCATGGTCTGAAATATACAAGATCTAATGCTATGTAAAAATATATATGAATATATATAAAAATAAAAAATATTAAAAATATTACCCCTAATAACAAAGATAACAAATGCGAATACTCCTATACACAATGTAAATACCTAAAAATAATGATGTTACTCATTATATATAAAAATATATTAATCTATGTGTACTGTTGTTAATACAGATTACATCATGTAATGAAGCTGTCCCACTCAAATTCTCTCTCTGGGGTTTCGTAGTGAGATCTTTAATTGTTGGTGGAATATTATAATGTATCTGAACAGAGTCTATTAAGTTGAAAACTAATAATAGGGAATGATTAATGATAATGAGAAAAACTATTAACTCATAACTAGATAGGGCTGTGACCTAGTTAAATGCCGCCATATCAAGATTCTCATTCAGACCATATGGATTTAATGTTTTTAATTTCCAAATCCAATACGTCTCTCTTTGTCTTAAGTCCGTTAATCTATTTCTACCCCATTTAGATGAGATTTGTTCAATAGGAAAAATACTATACAGATCTGTCTGCCCATCAGGACAACAAACTCCATGTCTAGAGACACTATGTTTAGTACACGATTTTTTCACATTTCTCATGTGCTCACCCCATCTTTTTTTCAGGGGTCTAGATGTTCTCCCTATATACTGTAAGCCACACTTGCACTCCAGTAAGTATATTACGAAAGAGGAATCACATGAAAAATAAGTCTTTATCTCAAATTCTTCTTTCGTAGAAAAAGACCTGAACTTATACTTATCTCCCTTTGTAAAATCACAGAGCCCACAGTTAGCTCTATTACATTTATAGAACCCTTTCTTATTAGACAGCCAATTTTTTGTCTTATGTTCACCATTTTTTCCAAATTTCTTCATCACTATTTTGCTAGGGGCAAGTTTATTTTTTAAAGTAGGTGCTCTTTTAAACGTACATATGGGGTTTTCATCTAAAATGTTCCTTAATACCGGATCATTCAATAGAATGTTCCAATGCTTGCGAACAATTCTCTTAATTTTATCATGGTTTGAGGTATATTTAGTTATAAATCTCAGATTGTTATTTTTATTCACTTTGTTCTTATTCGTGCCTATCTCATCTAGATTTTTACGTTCTAGATTTTCCTTCTCTTTTGTAGTTTTGAAGAATTCAGACCTATCTTTATTTCTAGCCTTTAAATAGCTCTCCTCTATTAGGTCCCCAGGATAATTCCTTTCAAAGAATCTCTTTTTTAGGATACCTGCTTGTTCGTCATATAGAGTTAAATTAGTACAATTTCTACGAATTCTAGAAAACTGATTGTATGGAATATTTCTCTTCCATGCCTTATAATGATTGCTTTTATAATTCAAGTAACTATTTGTATCCACTGTTTTAAAGTGGGTTTTGGTCACTACATGACCTACTTGGTCCCAATATAGTACCAAGTCCAAAAATTCAATATGATCTATATTAATATTATGAGTAAACTTAAGTCCCATGTTGTTTTCATTCAATGATTTAATAAAGTCTAGGGCCTTATCCTCTGAACCTTCCCAAATAAAAATAAGGTCATCTATAAAACGGCCATAGAACACCAGATTCACCCCCAGAGGGGAACTATATATGTATCTTTCTTCAAACACCCCCATAAATAAATTTTGCAAAGCTGGGGGCAAATCTGGTGCCCATGGCCGTTCCTTTGATCTGCAAAAAAAATTGTTCCTGATAAACAAAATAATTATGTTTCAACACAAATGAAATTGCTTCCAACAAAAATAATCTCTGTTTACTGGGTAAAAATTGATCTCTCTTCAAAAAAACATCTATAGCATCTATACCCAGATGGTGCTCTATATTTGAATAGAGAGCTGTCACGTCACAAGTGAACCAAATAAGTTTGCGTCCTGCCTTTTCTATTTTTGATAACTTAGCTATTAGGTCTGGGGTGTCTTTGATGTATGACGGAAGCCCCTTAACTATTTTTTTTAAAAAATGATCAATATATTCAGATAAGTTGCAGGTCAGACTCCCTATGCCCGAAATAATGGGCCTACCCGGTGGATTATTGGTACACTTGTGTATTTTCGGGAGGTGATAGTAATATGCTAGATTGGGTGACATAGGGACCAGATATTCTTTCTCCTTTTTTGTTAAGATCCCCTCTAGAAACCCTTTATCTACCATTTTAATTAACTGAATCATATAAGTTTTAGTAGGATTAAATGTGAGTTTTTTATAATAATTTTGATCTAAAAGGATCCTATTAGCTTCCTGTAAATAATCTGACATATTTCATCTAAATGGGGTAGAAATAGATTAACGGACTTAAGACAAAGAGAGACGTATTGGATTTGGAAATTAAAAACATTAAATCCATATGGTCTGAATGAGAATCTTGATATGGCGGCATTTAACTAGGTCACAGCCCTATCTAGTTATGAGTTAATAGTTTTTCTTATTATCATTAATCATTCCCTATTATTAGTTTTCAACTTAATAGACTCTGTTCAGATACATTATAATATTCCACCAACAATTAAAGATCTCACTACGAAACCCCAGAGAGAGAATTTGAGTGGGACAGCTTCATTACATGATGTAATCTGTATTAACAACAGTACACATAGATTAATATATTTTTATATATAATGAGTAACATCATTATTTTTAGGTATTTACATTGTGTATAGGAGTATTCGCATTTGTTATCTTTGTTATTAGGGGTAATATTTTTAATATTTTTTATTTTTATATATATTCATATATATTTTTATATAGCATTAGATCTTGTATATTTCAGACCATGGAGTTATGAATCATTGTTTCTGATATATAGTACAGTAATTTTTGTAAATGCATGAAGGAGTACTATCCCTATTAGGGGCTAGAACGTACGCATCAATATCCTTGTAACGCCATAACGTAAATAGCCACTTTTGGTAATCTTGTGTATATTATCATGGAATAGCTAATTGCCACCTGTATTTTAAATGATATTACGCTATCCGCAGCAACCCGCACACCAGAAATTAGTGGATATACACTTACACACACGTTAGAGGTGTGTCACCACAGTACCCTGTGGTTGGTCTGATATTTCATTCAGATGACCAATCGTTCTGACGGTAATACACACCCCTGTTTACTATGGGGATTGTATACTCCTTCACGCATGCGCTTTAATTCGGCTTGAACGCTGAGTTAAGCTAATATAAGCTGTGCAGTTTAGATATGGTTTATTCACCTGAGGAAGCGGTCAAGGTAGACCGGGAAACGCGTTGTGATATATGTTTATGAAATAAACATTTGTTTTTAACCATATCTTATCACGGCTGAGTGATATATGTTTAGGAATCGTTATTTTAACAAACACTTGAAATCCGATCATAGCTACCAGCCCACCTGGTTTGGGCATCTCTCATATTACAAACACAGCGAGAGAAAGGAGCAGGTGAAAGGGTTCAAGCTGCAAATTGCTGCAGATCGTACACAGTACTAGGAGCACACTTTGAGGACGAGAGACCAGCTACCTGGACAGCTGTTAATGCTCCAGAAAGTCGTTGTAGCACTTCTCAAGTGCTTTACTTCTCGTAAGTACCATTTATGTGTGGGGAGTGAACAACTTTTAATACAGATTCACACTATGTTGGCGCCTTCTTCTTTATTGTATTCTATACAGATTTGCCACGTTTGAAGTACATTTGTAAGTGCCTATGGCAAAAGGATACTACCCCTTACTATTCCTTTAAAAAGGATATTAAACCCACAATCTCTTTTCCAATTTCTTTTTGCACACAAATTTGCTTCATTCTCATGGTATTCTTTGTGTAGATACATAGGTTGTTTTGTTTGTAGTATGTGTGAGCTATATAACATAGGATGTATATTGCTGCTTGCAATCTGTATACTTTTAACTGGCGGGGGGGGGGGGGGTTGTTTTAGATTCTTAATCCAGATTAGCATTTAGTTCTAGGTAGCTTCTTATTAAAGGTACATTGAACCGAAATGGTTTCTTTCATGATTCAGAGCATGGGATTTTAAGCAACTTTCTAATTTACTCCTATTATCAATTTTTCTTTGTTCTCTTGCTATCTTTATTTTAAAAGCAGGAATGTGATGCATAGGAGCCAGCCCATTTTAGGTTCAGCACCATGGATAGCGCTTGCTTATTGGAAGCTTACATTTACCCACCAATAAGCAAGCATAACCCCAGGTTCTCAACCAGAAATGTGCCGGCTCCTATGCATCACATTCCTGCTTTTTAAATAAAGATAGCAAGAGAACGAAGAAAATTGGATATTAGGAGTAAATTAGAAATTTGCTTAAAATTGCATGATCTATCTGAATCACAAAGAAAAAAATTGGGTTTAGTGTCCCTTTTAATGTGTCTGCACCATGCAGTGGGTTAATACTCGCTTAGACATTATTTTCCCTCCTGTGCTGGCTGCGGTCTTCAAAACTGCACTTTTTATTTTAAACTTTTAGTGGTGCCAATTGATGAAGCTTCCATCTCTCGTATTCTTGCACCCTGTGTGACATAAGCAGCGCACATTCACAAATCCGTTATGTTGGATCCTGTTCCTTACACTTCACAGTAACTCATACAATAGAGAGTGGAATCGTTACAATTGTGCGTGTGGTGTTATTTACTCTATTTCTGTAAACTAAAGTTATTTTCTAATGTTTAATGTAGGTTATATGGGTACCTCACAAAAAGCTTATTTGGGGAGCAAACCACAAAAAAACAACTCAATCTATAGGCATTGATCAGCAGCAGTAGTTTTATTTTTTTCTCTCTGATACTAGAACTTTTGGTAATCTTGTTAATTTTTCAGGACAACCTATGTCTCTATCATGTTGTGTCTATTAGCAAATTTATATTCTATTATCCTATGTTAAGTAAAACGAAAGAAAAAATAGGCATATAGGGTCAGGAGCATCCATGTGTCAGGAGAACCATATTGTAACAATAGTGTACATTGTGTGTAGTCTGCTGCCATCTAGTGCTCAAAAGCATTCTTGCAAAACTGCTGCCTTCTAGTTCTCCAGACAAGTGCACACTTTCTACAGAAGTATCTCTTAAAGAATTGCATGAAAATAAAGTCAATTTGCTAATATAAGGAAGTATAAGTTTTATGGGTTTTTTTCCCAACTTGCTGTTAAACAAAAAATATAAATTGGGGATTGTTTAAGCCTAGCAAATGTAAATATAGACGAGCAATATATAATTGCAGGAACATCTTTCAGTGCTCCTTGCAAATAAGAGGAAGCCGAATTACATGTTGCAAAATGAGTATTTTGACATTTAAAAGCCCTTATTGTCTAATAGTGTTCATGTCTAGCAGCCTTCATCATAAGATGATCATGATGTGATTTATAAATATCACTTAAAGTGAATGTAAAGTGAAACGATAGAAGTTAAATGAATGAGTTTCATGAAATCTTTAGGATATACTTATTATCTTCAGAGATATTTCACTATAAACGCTACACGGATAAGCGCTCAAGCTCCGGTCGCCATTTTCATCAATTGATTGACAGATGACTCATCTGCATTCAGTTCCTTTGCACAATTGTCACTGCCCGGGGGGAAAACGATTAGTTGTTTGCAGATGAGTCATCTGTCAATCAATTGATGAAAATGGCGACCGGAGCTTGAGCGCTTATCCGTGTAGCGTTTATAGTGAAATATATCTGAAGGGAAGTATATCCTAAAGATTTCATGAATTAAACCCTTTAACTTCTATCGTTTCACTTTAGGTAAACACTTTAACTTTACATTTACTTTAAAGTGACACTAAATCCCCCCCCCCCCCCTAAAAAAAATGCTTTCATGATTTAGAGCAGGCAACTTTATAATTTAATCCCGTCATCACTTTTTCTTTGTTCTCTTGCTATCTTTATTTAAAAAGCAGGAATGTTTAGCTTAGGAGCCTGTCCATTTTTGGTTGAGAACCTGGGTTATGCTTGCTTATTGGCGACTTACCCATAAGCAAGCGCTATCCAGGGTTCTGAACTTAAAATGGGCCAGCTGGTAAGCTTACACACCTGCTTTTTAAATAAAGATAGCAAGAGAACAAAGAAAAATAGGAGTAAATTAGAAAGTTGCTTAAAATTGCTGCTCTATCTAATCCATGAAAGAAAACAAATGGGTTTAGTGTCCCTTTTTAAACCAAATCGCACATTAATTGCTGAGTTTAACACCTGTTGATTAAATGATAATCTGAACTACAAATATTTATTTATTTTATCTGAATACTGGCTTAAAGGGACAGTCAACCATAGCATTGTTATTGTTTTAAAAGATAGATAATCCCTTTATTACCCATTCCCCAGTTTTGCACAACCAACACGGTTATATTAATATACTTTTTACCTCTGTGATTATCTTGTATCTAGGAACCTTCTTCCAGCCCCCGGATCACATGACTGTGACTGTTTATTATCTATTGTCTTACATTTAGCATTGTTTTGTGCTAAATCTTAAATAACCCCCTGTGCCTGAACACAGTGTTATCTATATAGCCCACGTGTACTTTCTGTCTCTTTGTGTTGAAAAGAGATTTAAAAAGCATGTGATAAGAGGCAGCCCTCAAAAGGCTTAGAAATTAGCTTATGAGCCTACCTATGTTTAGTTTAAACTAAGAATACCAAGAGAAAAAGCAAATCTGATGATAAAGTAAATTGGAAAGTCAATTAAAATTAAAAGTCCTATCTGAATAATGAAAGTTTAATTTATACCTGACTGTCCCTTTAAATTTTAGTTAGGTGGTCTGTAAAATTAGCTGCTTGTACACCCACTAAATATGCCCTGAGGAGAACACTTTCTAATATACATTTGTGTTGTTATTTTGTGATGTGTACCCATTCCAGTTTATTTGTGTAAAGGGACCATAATTTGATGGGTACATGGTTATTTATCAGGCTATTGTTCTTCCTCTTGATTGTGAAGTTCACTTTAATCTCTTGAACTCTTTTTGCACTTCTACGTTTATTTAAAGTACATTTTGTTAATATAAGTAAATTGAATAGTCTCTTAAAATTACTGGACCAGTAAAGTTTGTCACTTTAATCTCCCTTATAATTGTGAATATATTAACATATTATGTCCCTTGAAATGAATACTAACTGTAGAAAAGGGAGTAGTGTATGAAGTAAAGCACACTGTAGGTTATAGATTTTATGATACAGGGCTAAAACACTCACAGCAAATGTAGCCATCCTGGTGGGACGATGAAGTTGCTGAGTGGGGGCAGTGCAATACTTTGGCAGAAAATGTTATAATACAAAGCACACACTAATTGCACAATTTTGTATAAAAGTTTTTACTTTAGGCAAGAAAACATTGAAACAAATAATTATTAGCTATTTTAGCTTAATATTGGCCTACATTTTATCTGGGGTCAGT
This sequence comes from Bombina bombina, assembly GCF_027579735.1. Taxonomy (NCBI): domain Eukaryota; kingdom Metazoa; phylum Chordata; class Amphibia; order Anura; family Bombinatoridae; genus Bombina; species Bombina bombina. The sequence goes on along the minus strand of NC_069499.1, from coordinate 824,837,115 downwards.
AAAATAGTAGACTGGTGCCCTAATCAAAAAGGTCTTGGGGAGAGCACTTTCACTTTATCCATAAAATTCTTTCAGGTTCTTTAATTCAAAATTTTACATTTTGAGCTCCATTTTATAATTTATAACTTTGTTTAACACTAAAAAAAAGTGTTCCAATACCCTCTGCTGAAATATAAAACTGTTTTTAAGGTGACACAACTTATGGAAGCGTATTTAGAAAATGCAAGCTAATTTTGCTATTGTGCAGATAAAATTAGAGGTGGTAAAAAATATAACGGTTGTTGGTTTCTAGTGGGACCAAGGTGGTTTTGAGAGGTATTTTCTAATTGCAGTAAAATATATATGGCACTACGAGAGCATTAAAGCTTTCTTTTTTTCTTCCTCAGCATATGTGACAGTGTATGGAGAGATGCTCACTTCACCTCTTGTTTACGCAGAAGAAAGGCTTCCACGCTGTCACTATGATGACGGTTTACAGGTAAGGGCAGACTGGAGCTACTGTTGCCTTTTCCTATGTCATATGCTTTATTGTTATTAACTTGCAGTGACTGCTAGATTTTATTTCTTGTGACCTCCTGTTCAACCAGTTGTCAATAGACAACTGGAAAGACTTACATTTGTGTTTGCATCAGCAAACAGACTTTCAATTGCAGCTATCAAACATTTTCTTTGCCCGGTGCTCATGCATTTTATAGCTTGAGGGCTGATTCTGTGACTGCCAACTGTGTCTACTGGCTGTGGGAGCAGAGTGCGGCTGTTCCCACATTCTGTGGTCATGGGAAGTGGGAGCAGAGTGCAATCGGTTCTTTTGGCCATGCATAGTTAGGGAAGTTGCCTTTGGCACACTTTTTCCTTATGTGATGAGCTGATAGCATGTGTTGTGGATTCTTAGCAATTGGGTAGGTAGTGACCAAAAGGTAAATGGTCCCTCCTATTTGTCTCTCCATACCGTCAGTGGTTGAAAGATTTCTTTACCTGTGGGAGTTCAGGATGTGACTGACCTTGATGGAACAGTTACAAGAAATCCTGTGAAAAGACTTCAATTTGTGTAATTGGGCATTTTCTTTGCCCGGTGCTTATGCTTTCATAGGTGTGAGGAATCGACACGCGTTCATGCTCCTTGGTGGAGAGGGTGAATCAGCCGAGCGGCTCCGAAGCCTTGGCTTGTCTGAATTGCACTGTGTGCATTCTCCTTGTGAGTACCCTGTATATTGAATGCATGTGAATCTCCAAGTATAAGAGACTGCATAATAAGGCATCTCTTCTACTTTTTTTTTCTTTTAGGACATTTTATTTTTCACTGTTCAAAGAGAGCTGACTGCTCATAATATTGGATTGAGATCATCTGGTCAGATATTTCTCAACTGACTTTTTAATCAATTTTCCCCAATTGTGTGATCATTTGTTTTGCCTTTTTTGATTGTACTATCGTATTTGACAGTCTTGCGTTCCATATATTTTATTTGTGTGCGCACCTCTGATACGATATTGTGTACAATATTGTTTGGTGTTTTTTTATGGCTTGAGCGCTGACCCAGTTGTTAATGTTTACTTCATGTGCTATCTCTCTGAGCTTAAGGGAAATAGTTAGGGAAATGTCTCTTCTTAACATGGTCCGAAGGTAAACATTTCATTCTGTGACTGCCAACTGTGTCTACTGGCTGTGGGAGCAGAGTGCGGCTGTTCCCACATTCTGTGGTCATGGGAAGTGGGAGCAGAGTGCAATCGGTTCTTTTGGCCATGCATAGTTAGGGAAGTTGCCTTTGGCACACTTTTTCCTTATGTTATGAGCTGATAGCATGTTTTGAATTCTTAGCAATTTGGGTACATAGTCATAATTTGTGTCTCCATACCTTCTGTGGTTCAAAGAGATTTCTTTACTGGTGGGATCTTCAGGATGTGGCAAACATTCTTTCAATTACAGCAAACGGGCATTTTCTTTGCCCGGTGCTTATGCTTTCATAGGTGTGAGGAATCAACCCGCGTTCATGCTCCTTGGTGGAGAGGGTGAATCAGCCGAGCGGCTCCGAAGCCTTTTCTTGTCTGAATTGCACTGTGTGCATTCTCCTTGTGAGTACCCTGTATATTGAATACATGTGAATCTCCAAGTATAAGAGACTGCATAATAAGGCATCTCTTCTACTTTTGTCTTTTAGGACATTGTATTTTTCACCATTCGAAGAGAGATGACTGCTCATAATATTGGATTGAGATCTGGTCACAGATTTCTCAACTGACTTTTTAATCAATTTTCCCCAATTATGTGCATTTTTTTTTCCTTCCTTTTTTTGATTGTACTGTCATATTTTACAGTCTTGCGTTCCATATATTTTGTGTGCGCACCTCTGATACGATTATTGTGTTCAATATTGTTTGTTTTTTATGGCTTGAGCGCTGACCCAGTTGTTAATGTTTACTTCATGTGCTATCTCTCTGAGCCTATGGGAAATAGGTAGGGAAATGTATTCTCAACATGGTCCGAAGGTAAACATTTCATTCTGTGACTGCCAACTGTGTCTACTGGCTGTGGGAGCAGAGTGCGGCTGTTCCCACATTCTGTGGTCATGGGAAGTGGGAGCAGAGTGCAATCGGTTCTTTTGGCCATGCATAGTTAGGGAAGTTGCTTTTGGCACACTTTTCCCTTATGTGATGAGCTGATAGCATGTGTTGTGGATTCTTAGCAATTGGGTAGGTAGTGACCAAAAGGTAAATGGTCCCTCCATTTGTCTCTCCATACCGTCAGTGGTTGAAAGAAATTTCTTTACCGGTGGGGTCTTCAGGATATGACTGACCTTGATGGAACAGTTACAAGAAATCATCTGAAAAGACTTCAATTTGTGTAATTGGGCATTTTCTTTGCCCGGTGCTTATGCTTTCATAGGTGTGAGGAATCGACACACGTTCGTGCTCCTTGGTGGAGAAAGTGAAACAGCCGAGTTGCTCCAAAGCCTTGGCTTGTCTAAATTGCACGGTGTGCATTTTCCTTGAGTACCCTGTATATTTAATACTTGTGAATCTCAAAGTATGAGAGACTGAATAATAAAGCATCTCTTCTACTTTTTGTCTTTTAGGACATCGTTTGTATTTTTCACCATTCGAAGAGAGCCGACTGCTCATAATATTGGATTGAGATCATCTGGTCACAGATATTTCTCAACTGATTTTTTTAATCAATTTACCCCAATTGTGTGATCATTTGTTTTGCCTTTTTTGATTGTACTGTCATATTTTAGTCTGTTTCATATATTTGTGCGCACCTTTGATACGATATTGTGTACAATATTGTTTTTTTTTTTTTATGGCTTGAGCGCTGACCCAGTTGTTAATGTTTTACTGCATGTGCTATCTTTCTGAGCCTAAGGGATATAGGTAGGGAAATGTCTTCTCAACATGGTCAGAAGGTAAACATTTCATTCTGTGACTGCCAACTGTGTCTACTGGCTGTGGGAGCAGAGTGCGGCTGTTCCCACATTCTGTGGTCATGGGAAGTGGAAGCAGAGTGCAATCTGTTCTTTTGGCCATGCATAGTTAGGGAAGTAGCCTTTGGCACACTTTTCCCTTATGTGATGAGCTGATAGCATGTGTTGTGAATTCTTAGCAATTGGGTAGGTAGTGACCAAAAGGTAAATGGTCCCTCCTATTTGTCTCTCCATACCGTCAGTGGTAATTTCTTTACCGGTGGGGTCTTCAGAATATGACTGACCTTGATGGAACAGTTACAAGAAATCCTGTGAAAAGACTTCAATTTGTGTAATTGGGCATTTTCTTTGCCCGGTGCTTATGCTTTCATAGGTGTGAGGAATCAACACGCGTTCATGCTCCTTGGTGGAGAGGGTGAATCAGCCGAGCGGCTCAGAAGCCTTGGCTTGTCTAAATTGCACAGTGTGCGTTCTCCTTGTGAGTACCCTGTATATTGAATGCATGTGAATCTCCAAGTATAAGAGAGACTGCATAATAAGGCATCTCTTCTACTTTTTTTTTCTTTTAGGACATTTTATTTTTCACTGTTCAAAGAGAGCTGACTGCTCATAATATTGGATTGAGATCATCTGGTCACAGATATTTCTCAACTGACTTTTTAATCAATTTTCCCCAATTATGTGATCATTTGTTTTGCCTTTTTTGATTGTACTGTCATATTTTACAGTCTGTTTCATATATTTTATTTGTGTGCGCACCTCTGATACGATATTGTGTACAATATTGTTTGGTTTTTTTTTTAGGGAAGTTGCCTTTGGCACAATTTTCCCTTATGTGATGAGCTGGTAGCATGTGTTGTGAATTCTTAGCAGTTGGGTAGGTAGTCCCCAAAAGATAAATGGTTTCCATACCATAACTTTTCATTTCATTCTTGTTTTTTACTTCAAATAGAATTCCTCACCTTTAGTTTTTCATGCAAAACAGACGGAGGACATTTCTCAAATCAAATTGTTGATATGTTTTTTTTTTATGCTAATATGGGAAAGGCAACAGCTCTGTACATTTGTATACTTGATGCACCTAAAGCATCAAGTTGTCTGGTTTCTTACGCTAAGTGTGTTTTTTTTCCCCCACAGATTACAGAGAACCTAATCGAACGCCTTTCTGCAACTATTGAATAATTGGAACACAACTTGTGACTTCAGCCCAGTGACATTAAGCTAGGTAAGAATGAACGGTTTTGAGTTTGGTAGTGTATTGACATTCAGGAATGGTTAATAGCATATTTGCTCACTTGCTTTGTAATCGGACTGATCACAGCAGTGACTTATTTAAAGGGCCACTAAACCCAAAAATGTTGTTTCATGATATAGTTAAAGGGCCACTGTAAGTAAATATTTTCTATGCCTGTTACTAACTACCTACCCCAATACGCTTTTTATCAATAGCATTTCATTAACATATCTCTACCGTATATCAGAAATCTTGTCTGAAAATTTAATTGTTTTCCAAACCCACTCTGTGGGTATCCTTTGCTCTGTACCAATCAGTTTACAATACCTAGGTTTCAAAATGGCGCGTTAAACACAAAGTTATTGGTTTAAGTATTTTGAACATGCAGTGCTGAAAATAGTGGGCAGGATAACGTGACATCGGCGAATAAAAGATATAACTTTTAGAACGTTATGAAACTTCGTTTTGGAGAAAATATAGGTCAGTAGGTTTTAATTAATGTTAACTTTAATATGTTGTTTAGCTTAAAAATTATAACAAAGTAATCCTTTAAAGAATACAATTTTAAACAACATTCAAATTTACTTCTATTATCCAATTAGTTTTATTTTCTAGATATCCTTTGTTGAAGAAATAGCAATGCATATGGGTGAACCAATCACACGAGGCATCTATGTGCACGCACCAATCAGCAGCTACTGAGCCTATCTAGATATGCTTTTCATCAAAGAATATCAAGAGAATGAAACAAAGTAGATAATAGAAGTAAATTAGAATGTTTAAAATTGCATACTCTAATGAAAGAAAAAATTGGGGTTTCATGTTCCTTTAATATGCAGCGTATTGTTTAAGCACTGGACTGGAAGTGCAGATTTTTGTCTGTTTTAGAAGGAAAAATAAAATTTGTTCTAATGAAATAAAAATATACATTCCTATTTTTATAATCCCTTTTTAAAAAAAGGACCCTATAAAAGTTTATCTAGAACAGTGGTTCTTAACATTTTGCAGACTGTGGTACAATTAGCAGTGCAAATAAAATGGGTATTTTCAAATTATATTACAATATATTTAACCAATCAAGTTAATCCAAACAGCCCATGGTACTTACTGTGTTGCTGCTAGTGACTCAAAGTGTAAATATAAAAAGACTGCACATCTTAATGGTAGTAAATTGGAAAGTTGTTAAAAATTGCATGTTTTATCTGAATCATAAAGGTTTAATTTTGACTTGTGTCCCTTTTTGAGCTAGCCAAAGCACAAATTGCACAATTTAATATAAATTTATTATAAATTATATAAAGAGGAAAGCGGTGTTACAACATTCGAACAAACTTAAAGTAGATATAGGTTTGTTACAAGAAACGCACCTTGACGAGTTAGAAAGTCAGAAGCTTAAATGGGGGTGGGTTGGTGAAGTAGTATATGCCCCAGGTATGCACAAGAAAAAAGGTGTGGCCGTACTGTTTAAGAAAAATTTGCAATATCACATTTTTAGAAAAGTAGACTCACAGGGTAGATTTATTGTTCTAGAAATGGAGTTAGGGGAAAAAAATAACATTGTGCAATATATATGGCCCAAAAGAAAAGAAAAGGTGTTTTTGGAAAACAATCCAAGACAAATTGATGGGGGCAGACAGAAATGTTATTTTAGGTGGGGATCTGAATATTGTAGCATCTGGACTATTAGATAGGAAACAACATGCGGGTAGGCAGCAATTGGGGAATAGAGACACTAGAACATTTAAAATTTTGTTATAACTTGGAACTCTTAGATATATGGAGGAATACTTTCCCAGACAGTAAGGAATATACTTGTTTCTGATCAGTAAGAATCTGTTTACCCTGGTTCAAAAGACAACAATCACCCCAATTGCCATCTCTGATCATGCACCAGTCCTGCTCTCTCTGATAATTAACGCCAGTAACTTACTAAATAGGCTCTTTTTTCCAAATTACCTATACAAATTTGAAATTTCTGAATTTTCTGTCTAGTTTATGGGAAGAATATTATGCCAAGAATAAAGAATCAGTTGAAAATATAGAGATACTATGGCAGGCATTTAAGGCAGTTGCTCGGGGAGAAATTATAGCCTTCTTGGTTAAAACAAAGAAGGCAAATAACTATTGGTTGCAACTCTACAAATCAGGTCATCAACAAATACCAAATATATATTTATCAGAATAATAATAGTGAGAACTGGAAACGGTATTTAGATGCTAAAAAAGAGGGATGACTGGTGCATGGCGAGAGAAACACAAGCAGAAATTAGGCGGAATAGTAAGTTCATGTCCTATGGTAATAAGACAGGGAAATTCCTAGCTAAAATGATCAATTTTCAGAAGTCGGGTAAAAATATAACTTCCATTAAAGTAAAAGATAAAGTCCTTACTCAGCCATTAGAGATTATTAAGGAATTTCAACAATACTTTCAAAACCTGTATGGGGAGAAAGAAGTTGAATGCCGGAATAAGGAGCAGTTTTGGGAAAGAATTAAGATCCCTTAAGTTAAGAAGGAGGACTTAGAAATGTTAAATACTCCAATAATCAAGGAGGAAATTAGTAAGGCCATCAACAAACTAAAACTTAATAAAGCTTCTGGCCCGGATGATATCCCGGGGGAATTATATAAGATTATTGGGGGCAAGATTACACCAACGCTTAGAGATGTATACAACTCTTTTCTTATTGTGGGGAAAGTTCCAACGAAATATTTTAATGAATCCAGGATTATCCTGATACCAAAACAGGGGAAATATTTTAAAATGTATGGAGTCCTATAGGCCAATTTCTTTGTTGAATGTGGACTATAAATTAATAACGCATATTTTAGCCAACAGATTACAGATAGCTATTGCCCCACTGGTCCATTCAGATCAAACTGGATTTATGAAAGGTAGGACATTAGTGAAGAATATTAGGAAATTGGAACTGGCAATAAATTATTGTGATATAGCTAATAATGGGGGGTCTTTTTTGGCCAGAGATGCTGCTATTATATCTATAGACACACATAAGGCTTTCGACTCCCTGATCTGGAACCACATGTTTACTACCATCGTAAAGTTTGGAATCAAAGGTAGTTTTGTGAATATTATTACTTTTCTATATAATACGCCCCAAGCTGCATTAGTCATCAATTCTACAGTTTCGGATAAGTTCATCTTACAGCGGGGGACCCCCTGCTTTTCAATCTATCCTTGGAACCCTTAGCCATATACCTTAGAGAATATCTAGAAGGAATCACCATTGGTCAATTCAGAATTCAACAAGCAATTTATGCTGCTGATCTTCTTATTTTTACGCAAAATTTGGAGAATAATCTTTCCTTAATTGTAGAGGTTTAAGATTGATTCCAGACCTTTACGGGTTTTGGAATAAATAAGACTAAATCAGAAATACTCTGGTTAATTAAAAATAAGGACTCGCCTACGACACCATTTATGGAAGCAAAGGAACATATTACGTATCTGGGTCTGAAATTTGCGCGGGATCCAAGGAAATGGTATAGTTTAAATTTTCTTCCACTTATTGTATCCCTTAAAGAAGATGTAGAAAGATGGATGAATCTACCCTTATCTTTATCCGGTAGAATCCAGCTAATTAAAATGATCTCATTACCTAAATTCTTTTATACATTTAAGGCTATGCCACTCCTCCTATTAAAAAGAGTCTGATTAATAAATACATCAGGCAATTTATTTGGAAGAATAATCGATCCAGGATAGCCATGAAACGTATGTTTTCTGGGAAGAAGGATATCGGACTGGCTATCCCGGACCTGGAAGCCTATAATTTAGCTGCTAATATGAAATATGTAGTAGACTGGTTTTTAGAGTCAGATCATTTCTCACTTTATGACATAGAGGAAGGGTTAGCTGCACCACTCTCTTTAAAAGCCCTTGTTCACATGCCCTTTTCCAAAATCCCCAAAACGATTAAAGAACTAATAATCATTGAACATAAGAGCTTGGCGTAAGTTCTGCATAAGAACTGGCTCCAATTTTCGGGTCTCTCCTTGCCTAACTATTAGGGGGAATCCAGAATTCTCGGAGGGATATGATTCCTTAAGATTTGTGAGTTGGACTAATGCATGGGTTAAATACATGATCCAGCTAATTAATACAGCGGAGAGTAGGGTTAAAACCTTTAATGAATGTAAAATAGAATTTGGGATTACCAATTCCCAATTCTTTGCATTTTTGCAACTTAGGCATTATGCTGAACAGATCTTAAGGATACCGAACCTGGAATGGAACAATCAAGCTTTAAAGCACAGCCTATCGTTATTTAGTATAGGGAAACTTTCCATTTCACCTATGTATGGGGCCTTATTAGCTAGTTATGAATTAAGTAATATCAGATACCTTACCTTTAAAATGGAGGGACTGCCCGACCATCTCAATGGAGACAGAACTTCTGACAGGTTTGGTTAAGAGAGTTGGGGAAGCAATGAGAGGGGAATACTATAGAGAACAACAAAATAGATTTCTCCTGTTAAGTGTAGTCAGTCCACGGGTCATCCATTACTTATGGGATTATATCTCCTCCCTAACAGGAAGTGCAAGAGGATCACCCAAGCAGAGCTGCTATATAGCTCCTCCCCTCTACGTCATACCCAGTCATTCTCTTGCACCTAACTAATAGATAGGACGTGTGAGAGGACTGTGGTTGTTAAACTTAGTTTTTATTTCTTCAATCAAGTTTATTTTAAACAGCACCGGAGTGTGTTGTTTCTTCTCAGGCAGCATTAGAAGAAGAATCTACCTGAGTTTGTGTATGATCTTAGCGGTCGTAACTAAGATCCACTTGCTGTTCTCGGCCATTCTGAGGAGTGAGGTAACTTCAGAACAGGGGATAGCAGGCAGGTTTCACCTGCAAGGAGGTATGTTGCAGTATATTATTTTCTAAGGAATGGAATTGACTGAGAAAATACTGCTAATACCGATGTAATGTAAGTGCAGCCTTAAATGCAGTAGTAGCGACTGGTATCAGGCTGATATGTATGCATGTTTACACTGAGGTATTTCTGGGGAATGGAACTTCACTAAGAAAATACTGTATATATTTAAGTAATATTTGAGCCTCCACTGCAGTGAAAGCGACTAGCAGCAGGCTTATTAATAACATTTCATAATTTTATTTTTAAAACGTTTACTGGCATGTTAACTGTTTTTTTCTGAGGTACTTGGTGATAAAACTTTATGGGCATGATTTTTACCACATGGCTGTCGTTTGTTTCTGAATAAAATCAGTATACTGAGCTTCCCCACTGTTGTAATATGAGTGGGAGGGGCCTATTTTAGCGCTTTATTGCGCAGTAAAAATTCAGTCACAGTATTCCTATTTCTTCCTCCATGATCCAGGACTTCTCTACAGAGCCCAGGGGTCTCCAAAACTAGTTTTGAGGGAGGTAATCGCTCACAGCAGACCTGTGAGAGTGTGTTTTGACTGTGATAAAAACGTTAATATTAAATTGTTATCCGTTTTTGGGTACTAAGGGGTTAATCATCCATTTGCTGGTGGGTGCAATCCTTTGCTAACTTAATGCATTTACTGTGAAAATTTGGGTACTAAACCTGGGTTCTTACCTAAGGTAGTCACTAACAGGAATATCAATCAAGAGATTGTTGTTCCATCATTGTGCCCTAACCCTTCTTCAAAGAAGGAACGACTTCTGCACAATCTGGACGTCGTCCGTGCCCTGAAATTTTATTTGCAGGCAACTAAGGATTTTCGTCAAACTTCTTCCCTGTTTGTCGTTTATTCTGGACAGAGGAGAGGTCAAAAAGCTTCGGCTACCTCTCTCTCTTTTTGGCTTCGTAGCATAATACGTTTAGCATATGAGACTGCTGGACAGCAGCCTCCTGAAAGGATTACAGCTCATTCTACTAGAGCTGTGGCTTCCACTTGGGCCTTTAAGAATGAGGCCTCTGTTGAACAGATTTGCAAGGCTGCAACTTGGTCTTCACTTCATACTTTTTTTCAAAATTTTACAAATTTGACACTTTTGCTTCTTCGGAGGCTGTTTTTGGGGGAGAGGTTCTACAGGCAGTGGTTCCTTCCGTGTAAAGATCCTGCCTTTCCCTCCCGTCATCCGTGTACTTTTAGCTTTGGTATTGGTATCCCATAAGTAATGGATGACCCGTGGACTGACTACACTTAACAGGAGAAAACATAATTTATGCTTACCTGATAAATTCCTTTCTCCTGTAGTGTAGTCAGTCCACGGCCCGCCCTGTTGTTTACGGCAGGTCTAAAAAATTTTAACTTAAACTCCAGTCGCCACTGCACCCTATAGTTTCTCCTTTCTCGTTTGGTTTCGGTCGAATGACTGGGTATGACGTAGAGGGGAGGAGCTATATAGCAGCTCTGCTTGGGTGATCCTCTTGCACTTCCTGTTAGGGAGGAGATATAATCCCATAAGTAATGGATGACCCGTGGACTGACTACACTACAGGAGAAAGGAATTTATCAGGTAAGCATAAATTATGTTTTTATATCAAGTGTATGTTACTCCGAAGTCTCTTGCATCCTGGGTAAGAGGAGGAGATAGGTTGTCTTGTATTAGATGTAAATACGAGTGGGCTGATATGTACCATATGTTCTGGTCTTGCCCAGTGATTCAGAGATTTTGGGGTAAAATCTCGTTTTGGTTAACAAAAATCGTACAGTCCCATATTCATATTACATGTCAGAATGTGTTCTTCCTAATAACTTATGACGAAGTGGGGCAGAATCCCCTATTACTAAACAGTCATTCTCTTAGGTAGGAAATTAATCCTGAAGGACTGGCAATCTCATAAGGAGCCTAAATTTTCTGAATTTAAAAAGGAGGGTGTACAGTATCAACTGTTTCTGGAACAGATTAAAGTCCAAATGGAAGTGAATATAGAGGCCTTATTCTCTAAATGGGGAAAATATATTAACCATTTTCTTGGTATTATTATCCAATGAATTATCTCCCCCTTTAGAGACTCAGTATTTATACAGGAGTCCAATTTAAGGGAGAATGGAAATGTCCTTAGGCTGAGCGTCCGGGAGGAGGGCTTTTTTTCCTCGTGTGTGTGTGTATGGTTGGATGGCAGAAGGGGGGGAACAATTGGGAGGAAAATAGCTAACAATATTTGCACAGATATATATATAATAATCTAGTAACGGGTTATGAAGTTTAGGTCATGGTCCTTTTTAATGGATAACTTCTAAGTATGCTAGTTGAAGACAAAATTAGAGTATACTTACCCCACTTATTATGGTAACAGAGTTTCGGAAAATCAAGCAGAGGGAAAAGTAGTCTTCTTGTTTATTTTTATAAACTGTCCGAAGTAGGGAACTCTTGTAAAAGGTTCCATTTGTATCTTTTCTGGCTTTGTAAACCCGTTTTGTGTGAGTAAAATTTATGTATGTATATTTTTGTTTTGTAAAACCTTGTTATATTGTTGGTTAAAATAAAAATAATAAATAAATTATGCAATAAAATGAATATTAGTCCAAAGGGGTTAGAAGTACTGAAGAGCACTGCAGGTCTTGGGCAGAAACTGCTGCTCATCAGGAAGCGCTAGTTGCCCAACCCCAGCTGTGTAACGAGAGCTTTTCATAGGATCAGTAGCAGCTTTCATTTTGAGCCAGCAGTGCTCTGAGTCCCAAGCGGTACTTCACTAAGTTTACCCCTAAGGTGCTGGGTCGCTAGTCGTAAAGTGACAGTAGCACCAGATTTTTTTTTTTTTTTTTAAAAAAGGTAGATAATCCCTTTATTACCCATTCCCCAGTTTTGCATAACCAACAGTTATAAAATACACATTTACCTCTGATTAGCTCTGCAAACTGCCTCTTATTTCAGTTTTTGACAGACTTGCATTTTAGCCAATCATTGCTCACTCCTAGGTAACTTCACGTGTGTGTGAGCTCAATGTTATTTACATGACACATGAACTAATGCCCTCTAGTAGTGATAAACTGTCAAAATGCATTCAGATTAGAGGTGGCCTTCAAGGTCTAAAAATTAGCTTATGAACCTACCTAGGTTTAGCTTTAAACTAAGAATACCAAGAGAACAAAGAAAAATTAGTGATAAAAGTAAATTGGAATAAGTTTAAAATTACATGCCCTATTTGAATCATGAATGTTTATTTTGTACTTGACTGTCCCTTTTCAAATGACAACATATTTTTAGATTATAATGGCCTTTTAGCTATGTTATTGTTTAGATGATTGTATTGTAGGATGGAAACTTCTGTTTGGCATGAATGTTTGTCCCATGTGCTCATTTTAATTTTTTTATTTATTGCAGGTTCTGTCATAGCTGTCTCTTTAAAGATGAACAATTAAACTTATATACACACACGGTGCGCACAGGGAAAAAAGCTGATTATGGCAGAAGTGCAGCATTTTTCTTCGACTACCTTGAACGATAAACATGGATGTAATTTGGATTTATGACCTCTGGCTGCTATTTTAAGTGTTGTGTTGCTGTGTGTCAATAAAGCTTTGACTTCTCTTACATGGGTGTGTGTTTTTTTTTATTTTTGTCTCTTTACAATATGAAATGTTTACGTTCTACAGTTATAAACCTCTTGCTCTCGAGGAACATCAGTATTTGCATTGCTAGATTCTGGTGATCTATGATGACATCTAACTCATTGGGGACTTGGATGAAGGCAGAGGCTCATGCTTGGGGTGGAACATGAGCATTTGGAGGGTCATGAAGCACCCACAATGGATAGAGGACAACAGGCTTTTTTTAGTAGGTTGTATTACTGTAATCTGGATCACCAGCAACCTTGGGATTGATCACTTAGCACCTGCTGCTAGTAAACCCTTGGCTTTGATAAATGACCCCTAGTGGTCAAATGATGTGAACAGTCAGAAAATATTATATCAAAGCGCCAAAATAAGGCAGGGTTCAGAATAAAACCAAAATTGCTTTCAGCTTAAATAATAAAAAGTTTTATTAGAAACAATCTATATTCTAAAGATGGCTGGTGTCGCTATCTTAGATACCATACAAATTCTGGTATACATACAATAAAAACAATTCCTGATGATCGTACAATAAAAACACTTTAACATACAATAAATCATCTTACATGGATCCACGTATTACAATATCAAATCCTAAACTAAGACAGAACATTAAAATTGGATGTCTTTGAACAATGCTTGAAAAATGAAACAGAGAAAGACCGGATTGGTAAAAGATCTGACTTGTTTTATGAAGCAGTGATCCCTTTTCCAGGTTCCCTGCTGTTAGCGTGTTTTGAACGAGTGGATATTAGCTAATATTAATAAGGTTTTCACTTATCAGGTTCCCTGTTATAATGCGTGTGTTTTTAAGCCTTAGCTTGCAAAAATCTCTTATGTTTTTATATATCTCTTCCGAGGTTCGGTGGAGACGTTCCACTGCCGGATTGGAAAACGATAGTTATTATGCTAGTTTAAGCAGTGTGTGAAAGGTGGGTGTTCTCTTAAGGTGCCAATCTAAATGGTAGAGTGATGTTAATAGAGATAAAACTTATCCGGAAAGGAAATGTTGAAAAATCTAAGCGTAATGTTGCTTATCTACAGTCAGTAGGTGAATTAACTAAATAAACCAGTGAACAAGACTCCTAAACTCAGAGATTGCAAAAAATAAAACTAAAACAAATCAACAGTATATGCTCACATATATCTGTGTGTGTTGTGCAATTAAAAGAAATCAGTGGTGACAATTCCTCAAACTCCACTAGTGACCAACATGATTACAGCCGAATAAACAAATACACAGTGCATCAAAAAAGTCAATAATAAAAACCAAGTCAATGGTAAAAACAAGTGTTGGGGTGCATCAAATAAAATGTAGATTTGAATCCTCTTTCAGTGCTTCAGATAAGGCTATGTGCGGTTTTAATCCTTATGGTGGGGATTGGGCTTCACGTTAATGAACAGTTTACAGCTCCAGCGTGACCCGGATGTTAAATCCTTCTGCCAAAAAAATATAAAATAGTGCAGATTGTTTTCAACAGATGAAAAGATTAGATTGCTACTTAACAGTCAAACTGTGTATTTGTTTATTCGGCTGTAATCATGTTGGTCACTAGTGGAGTTTGAGGAATTGTCACCACTGATTTCTTTTAATTGCACAACACACACAGATATGTGAGCATATACTGTTGATTTGTTTTTGTGTTTTATTTTTTGCAATCTGAGTTTAGGAGTCTTGTTCACTGGTTTATTTAGTTAATTCACCTACTGACTGTAGATAAGCAACATTACGCTTAGATTTTTCAACATTTCCTTTCCGGATTAGTTTTATCTCTATTAACATCACTCAACCATTTAGATTGGCACCTTAAGAGAACACCCACCTTTCACACACTGCTTAAACTAGCATAACTATCGTTTTCCAATCCGGCAGTGGAACGTCTCCACCGAACCTCGGAAGAGGTATATAAAAACATAAGAGATTTTTGCAAGCTAAGGCTTAAAAACACACGCCTTATAACAGGGAACCTGATAAGTGAAAACCTTATTAATATTAGCTAATATCCACTCGTTCAAAACACGCTATACACGCGAACAGCAGGGAACCTGGAAAAGGGATCACTGCTTCATAAAACAAGTCAGATCTTTTACCAATCGGTCTTTCTCTTTCATTTTTCAAGCATTGTTCAGACATCCAATTTTAATGTTCTGTCTTACCTTAGTATTTTATATTGTAATACGTGGATCCATGTAAGATGATTTATTGTATGTTAAAAAGTGTTTTTATTGTATGATCATCAGGAATTTTTTTATTGTATGTATACCAGAATTTGTATGGTATCTGTCTAAGATAGCGACACCAGCTATCTTTAGAATATAGATTGTTTCTAATAAAACTTTTTATTATTTAAGCTGAAAGCAATTTTGGTTTTATTCTGAACCCTGCCTTATTTTGGCGTTTTGATATATTTTCTGACTGTTCACCAGCAACCTTGGGCAACAGGGTGGTTATTGATAAGGAGTAGCAGGTTTTTAGAGCCCTATTATCCAATAAGCCATAGAGGGTCACGAAATTGTACATGTACAAAAAGTCACCCCTTTGTAATAAGGGTAGGTTGTTTGCTATCATGAGTCATTGATGGCTTTCCGCCTTGTCTCCAGGACAGATTCAGGACCCACATCACCGGCCAGCTTAAGGTTTCCAGGTTCCTTGTGTCCCACTAAGAGAGCTGGGTAAGGTGCAGGGTCAGATGTGGGGTAAGGGATCACAGGGAAATATTTCATGGATATTTGAGCACCAGACCACTTGAATAAAGCTTTAGGTGACCCAAGGGAAAACTAACTAGGCAGGGGGGGAGAGTAGACCTGAAGAAAAGGACAACTCCTAGTTAAGAATTGTCTGATTCACAGGTAATTATGAAATGTCCTGTGGGATGTTGAACACCCCCTGTTTTTGTTTTGAAAGTGCTTGTTTCACAATCTACAGGGGGGAATTCTGTAACATATATTCTATAAGGTACGACGAGTCCACAGATTCATCCTTTACTTGTGGGATATTATCCTCCTGCTAACAGGAAGTGGCAAAGAGCACCACAGCAGAGCTGTCTATATAGCTCCTCCCTTAGCTCCACCCCCAGTCATTCTCTTTGCCTACTCTAAGTACTAGGAAGGGTAAAGTGAAAGAGGTGATAAAATATTAGTTTTTAATTTCTTCAAGCAAGAGTTTTTTGTTTTAAATGGTACCGGTGTGTACTATTTACTCTCCGGCAGCAGATGGATGAAGACTTCTGCCTGGAGGATGATGATCTTAGCATTTGTCACTAAGATCCAGAACAGTTCCCACAGAGGCTGAGGGCTACAAGAAACTTCAGTGTGAGGAACGTTTTCATGCTATATAGCAGTGAGGTATGTTCAGTCATTTTTTTTTCTGGAGAGACTGTGTATTTCAGAAAGGCTGACATTATCCCCATGAGGGTAAGCAGTAATCCTAAGAGCTATAGAAGGGCATTACTAAGCTTGCATAAGGGGCTAATTAAAAAATGGTTGACACTGAGTTTTTGAATGTTTGTGGGCAAACGTGCTGTTAATGTTTTTTGGCAACTTTGAGGGTACACTTGGCTTATTTTTTGAGCTCTCAGAACCCACATGGCTAGTTCAAAACCGATCTGGTGCGGTTCTTTGAGGCTGTAAAGACAAAGTTAGATGCAGCAAGCTCCAACTCCGGAGGGCCCTTGTGGAAGTTTTGGGCCAAATCGAAGCTTTAACCCCATTTTTCCAATCCCTGAGGGCAGGTAGGCGCCACAGCAGGGCTGTGGCGAGGCGCTGGTTTTTTTTCCTCCGGATTTAGGCCTATTATCAATCCGGTTTGCACAATGAAGGGTTAAATGTTTGTTTTTCTTGTGGGGCAAACTTAACTACACAAATTGAGTCTGATATCAAAAATTTGAAAAGATTGGTGTATTTTAAAGCAGTTTTGCAGAACGTGTATGCTTTTTTTCTCTTTAAGGCGCAGTACCGTTTTTAAGATTTTTATATTTTTTTTCACTAAATAAAATGTTTTCAAGCTTGTTTGTAGTCATTACTAGCCTGTTCAACACGTCTGACATTGAGGAAAGTCAATGTTCAATATGTTTAGAAGCCATTGTGAAAACCCCCACTTAGAATGTGTCCCTCATGCACTGAAAGGTCAATTAATTGCAAAGAACATATTTTAGCTACAAAAAGTATGTCGCAGGATGATTCTCAGTCAGAAGGGAATCCGGTTATGCCATCTAATTCTCCCCAAGTGTCGCAACCATTAACGCCCCGCACAAGCGACGCCAAGTACTTCTAGTGCGTCTAATTCTTTCACCCTGCAAGATATGGCCGCAGTTATGAATACTACCCTCACAAACGTTTTATCTAAGCTGCCTGGGTTGCAGGGGAAGCGCAGTAGGTCTGGTATGAGAACAAATGCTGAGCCCTCTGACGCTTTATTAGCCATATCTGATGTACCATCACAATGTTCTGATTTGGGGGTGAGGGATTTGCTGTCTGAGGGAGATTTCTGATTCAGGAAAGATGTTCCCTCAGACAGACTCGGATATGACAGCTTTTAAATTTAAACTAGAACACCTCCGCTTGTTGCTCAGGGAGGCTTTAGCGACTTTGGATTATTGTGACCCTATTGTAGTTCCAGAGAAATTTGTGTAAAATGGACAGATTTCTAGAGCTTCCTGCCTACACTGATGTTTTTCCGGTCCCTAAGAGGATTTCGGACATTGTTACTAAGGAGTGGGATAGATCAGGTATTCCGTTCGCTCCCCCTCCTTTTAAGAAAATGTTTCCTATTTCTACCCTGGCTAAGCGTACAACTATACCTATTGAGGACAGTTGTGCCTTCAAAGATCCTATGGATAAAAAATTAGAGGCTCTCCTAAAGAAAATATTTGTTCATCAGGGTTTTCTTCTCCAACCTATAGCGTGCATTGTTCCTGTAACTACTGCAGCTGCTTTTTGGTTCGAGGCTCTGGAGGAGGCTCTTCAGGTTGAGACCCCATTAGATGATATTCTGGATAGAATTGGGGCTCTCAAGCTAGCTAATTCTTTCATTACAGATGCCGATTTTCAACTGGCTAAATTAGCGGCAAAGAATTCAGGTTTGCCATTTTAGAGCGTTATGGCTTAAGTCCTGGTCTGCTGATGGGTCATCAAAATCTAAGCTTTTAGCCATCTCTTTCAAAGGTAAGACTCTATTCGGGCCTGAACTGAAAGAGATCATTTCAGACATCACTGGAGGGAAAGGCCATGCCCTTCCTCAGGATAAGACAAATAAGATGAGGACCAAACAAAATAATTTTCGTTCCTTTCGAAACTGCAAAGGTGGTCCCTCTTCCTCTTCCCCTGCTGCAAAACAAGAGGGGAATTTTGCTCAATCCAAGTCAGTCTGGAGACCTAACCAGACTTGGAACAAGGTAAACAGGCCAAGAAGCCCGCTGCTGCCACCAAGACAACATGAAGGGGTGGTCCCCTATCTGGCTTGGGCAAGAGACGTTCAGGACTCCTGGGCTTTAGGAATCGTAACCCAGGGATATCTTCTAGATTTCATAGATTCTCCTCCAAGGGGGAGATTCCATCTTTCTCAATTGTCTGCAAACAAGACAAAAAGAAGACCTATATACCATGGGAGTGATCCGCCCAGTTCCGAAAACAGAACAAGGGCAGGGGTTTTACTCCAATCTGTTTGTGGTTCCCAAAAAAGAGGGAACCTTCAGACCAATTTTAGATCTCAAGATCCTAAACAAATTCCTCAGAGTCCCGTCTTTCAAGATGGAAACCATTCGGACTATTTTACCAATGATCCAGGAGGGTCAATATATGGCCACCGTGGACTTAAAGTATGCGTATCTACACATCCCTATCCACAAAGATCATCACCAGTTCGCCTTTCTGGATAAGCATTACCAGTTTGTGGTTCTTCCCTTCGGGTTTGCCACAGCTCCCATAATTTTCACAAAGGTGCTAGGGTCCCTTCTGGCGGTTATAAGGCCGCGGGGCATAGCAGTGGCGCCTTATCTGGACGATATCTTAATTCAGAAGTCTCACACGGACATCGTGTTGGCTTTTCTAAGATCTCACGGGTGGAAGGTGAACGTAAAAAAAAGAGTTCACTTATCCCTCTCATAAGAGTTCCATTCCTGGGAACTCTGATAGATTCGGTGGACATGAAAATTTTTCTGATGGAGGTCAGGAAATCAAAGATTTTTACCACCTGCCGAGCTCTTCATTCCCATTCTTTGGCCGTCAGTGGCTCAGTGTATGGAGGTAATCGGACTAATGGTAGCAGCACTGGACATAGTTCCGTTTGCTCGCTTACATCTCAGACCACTGCAACTACGCATGCTCAAACAGTGGAATGGGGATTATGCAGATTTATCTCCTCGGATAAATCTGGATCAAGAGACCAGTGACTCTCTTCTTTGGTGGTTGTCACAGGATCATCTGTCTTAGGGAATGTGTTTCCACAGGCCAGCGTGGGTCATAGTAACGACGGACGCCAGCCTATTGGGCTGGGGTGCAGTCTGGAATTCCCTGAAAGCACAGGGTTTGTTGACTAAGGAGGCGGCTCTCCTCCCGATAAATATTCTAGAACTGAGAGCGATATTCAACGCGCTTCAGGCGTGGCCTCAGCTGGCTTCGGCCAGATTCATAAGATTCCAGTCGGAAAATATCACGACTGTAGCATATATCAATCATCAGGGGGGAACTAAGTTCTCTAGCGATGATAGAGGTTACCAAAATAATTCGATGGGCAGAAACTCACTCTTGCCATCTATCAGCAATCTATATCCCAGGAGTGGAGAACTGGGAAGCGGATTTTCTAAGTCGTCAGACTTTTCATCCGGGGGAGTGGGAACTCCATCCGGAGGTGTTAGCACAATTGAATCAGCAATGGCATCTCGTCAGAACGCCAAACTTCCTTGTTACGGGTCTAGGTCAAGGGATCCTCAGGCAGTACTGATAGATGCTCTAGCAGTACCCTGGTCGTTCAACCTGATTATGTGTTTCCACCATTTCCTCTCCTTCCTCGTTTGATTGCCAGAATCAAACAGGAGAGAGCTTCAGTGATTTTGATAGCACCTGCGTGGCCACGCAGGACTTGGTATGCAGACCTGGTGGACATGTCATCTCTTCCACCATGGACTCTGCCACTGAGACAGGACCTTCTGATTCAAGGTCCGTTCCAGCTTCCAAATCTAGTTTATCTGCGGCTGACTGCCTGGAGATTGATCGCTTGATTTTATCCAAGCGGGGTTTCTCTGAGTCGGTCATAGATACCTTGATTCAGGCTCGAAAGCCTGTCACTAGGAAAATTTATCATAAGATATGGCGTAAATATCTTTATTGGTGCGAATCCAAAGGCTACTCATGGAGTAAGATCAGGATTCCTAGGATTTTGTCCTTTCTCCAAGAAGGATTGGAGAAGGGGCTCTCAGCTAGTTCCTTAAAGGGACAGATATCTGCTTTATCAATTTTACTGCACAAGAGTCTGGCAGATGTTCCAGACGTTCAGTCATTCTGTCAGGCTTTAGTTAGAATCAAGCCTGTGTTTAAACCTGTTACTCCGCCATGGAGTTTGAATTTAGTTCTTAAGGTTCTTCAAGGGGTTCCGTTAGAAGCTTAATATCTATGGAATGCATAGGTTCAATCTTGGAAAGTTCTGTTTTTAGTTGCTATCTCTTCGGCTCGAAGAGTTTCTGAACTATCTGCATTGCAATGCGACTCACCTTATCTTGTTTTCCATGCTGATAAGGTGGTTTTGCGTACCAAACCTGGATTCCTTCCTAAGGTTGTTACTAATAGGAATATTAATTAGGAAATTGTTGTTCCTTCTCTGTGTCCTAATCCTTCCTCTAAGAAGGAGCGTCTGTTGCATAACTTGGACGTGGTACGTGCTTTGAAGTTTTACTTGCAAGCGACCAAAGATTTCCATCAAACATCTTCTTTGTTGTCTCTTCTGGAAGACGTAGAGGTCAAAAGGCTACGGCTACCTCTTTCTTTTTGGCTGAAAAGCATCATCCGTTTGGCATACAAGACTGCTGGACAGCAGCCTCCTGAAAGAATTACAGCTCACTCTACTAGAGCGGTGGCTTCCACATGGGCTTTTAAAATTGATGCTTCTGTTGAACAGATTTGTAAGACTGTGACTTGGTCTTCTCTTCATACTTTTTACAAATTTTACAAATTTGATACTTTTGCTTCTTCGGAGGCGATTTATAGGAGAAAAGTTCTTCAAGCAGTGGTGCCTTCTGTTTAACCATCTGTCTTGTTCCTCCCGTTCATCTGTGTCCTGTAGCTTTGGTTTTGTATCCCACAAGTAAAGGATGAATCCGTGGACTCGTCGTACCTTATAGAAGAAAAGTAAATTTATTCTCACCTGATAAATTAATTTCTTCTATGGTACAACGAGTCCACGGCCCGCCCTGTCATTTTAAGACGGATTATATTTTTTAATTTTAAACTTCAGTCACCTCTGCACCTTTTAGTTTCTCCTTTTTCTTCCTGTACCTTTGGTCGAATGACTGGGGGGGTGGAGCTAAGGGAGGAGCTATATAGACAGCTCTGCTGTGGTGCTTTTTGCCACTTCCTGTTAGCAGGAGGATAATATCCCACAAGTAAAGGATGAATCTGTGGCCTCGTCGTACCATAGAAGAAATTAATTTATCAGGTAAGCATAAATTTACTTTTTTGGGGGGGATTTTTC
The DNA here is from genome assembly GCF_027579735.1 of Bombina bombina. Taxonomy (NCBI): domain Eukaryota; kingdom Metazoa; phylum Chordata; class Amphibia; order Anura; family Bombinatoridae; genus Bombina; species Bombina bombina. Next base: position 824,815,261 of record NC_069499.1, on the reverse strand, counting down.
CTCTTAGCGGAGTCCATAACTTCATAATGTGTGATATATTCCAGCCTATCAGGAGGTCAATAACCCTCAGAGCTTTAGCCCCTCCCACCTCCTCTCCATCTTTAGTTTGTTATTGGCCTCTGAGGAGAGAGGTTATACATTTCAGAGGTGCTCTACTATCAAGAGTTTATATTTTTTTATTTTTTTCATTATTTATGGGCTCCGACCTGACTTGGAGTGAAGTTGCCAAGGGGTACTGTGTCGCAAGAAGATTTAAGACTGAGTGAAACAGGGATGAGGATTACCTCTTATGGGCTTTCCAGAGCCCTAGTGGGTAATCTAACAGCCATAACTGCCCTCAGGCGTTGCAGGGACCGTTCTCTAGCCTCCACCTGCGGAGTTACAGGTATATCTGCAGTATAGATGTCAGTGAAACAGCACTCATAACAGGCCCCCCCCCGTTATGATTACAGGTATGCTGCAAATAGGATCCGCTCACATAATGGGCCAGAGTACAATAGGCGCATGTGCGAAAATCTGTTACGAGTAACTTAGAACAATTACAGTGAACGCTTGTTTTTAATGGTCACGGATGCTGAAAAAGGGGTGGAGTTACAGACATTTTAAAACGGCAGCAGGGGGAAAAGTAAGTGATTTAACTTAAACGGATTGATGTTAACTGGCATTTATTTGGAAAAAAATGATCTAGGGTAACTTTATAGATATGTTGAAACTATTTTTGTGTTGACTGTCCCTTTTTAAATTATCTCTGCAGAGACTGTTTAGTTTGTGTTACAGAGCGTACAAGATCTCTATCTGCAGTGGCTCAACTTTGAATATTCATTCCTTCAACCATGAATATTCACCGTTATGTTTGCATGACTTCTCACAGGGTGATGTACAAATTTGTCATGCTTGTTTCTGAAACGCATGTATGGCAGAAGTTTTTGTCAAGCTCATACCATATTTCAATTCCTGCATATCTAATTCTAATGTATGTAACTCTAAACAGCACAGTATTATTCTGCAGTGAGCCAATAACTTGGTTACATATCCAATGATTATACTTTTCTATACAGATAGGTGTACGTTGTGCCCATAAGTGAGTGTATTTATAATTGGTTGCATAACCAGTTTATATCAGCAATATGTTTTTATATGCTCTATCCTGTGTAGATTTGCGTATATTAAAGCCCCAAGTATATCTTCAACAAGGTACTTGGTATTCTAATGAGACATAGATAGAAAAAAATATATATATACTGTTAAATACAAAAGTGAGAAATGGTACATGTTTTCAACAAATCCTGAAAAAAGCAACGGAATTCAGCACGCTTATAAAAATAATTCAATTTATTAAAGATACAAATATAGTCAGAGCAACAATTGCACTGTGAGTGGGGAAAAATCCTATATACAAATTCACACATTAAAAACAAAACATATATGCACAAAGATAGCCAGCCATTACCAATTCATATGAAACCTTATATGGGTGCAGAATACAGAGTTCATCTTTCAAGTGAATGCATAGCAAAAATAAATATCCTAAACACCTGAAAGGATTATTCAAATGGAAACATATAGTATCAAGTTTGTCAAAAAGTAAGGCTTGATGTTGCTTATATCCCAAACTTAGCAAGGAGGATAGTGGATTAGATAACCCTCAAATATGTTGCAAAATGTTTGTTTATACGCAACTTTGTATTGAGAAGCAAACCTGCAAATGCAGGAACAGGCAGTAGTGGTTGCTACTGTTATTCACGTAGAGTGCAAGCAAACCCATAAGGAGAAATGGACGTTATTACCGTCTCCTAAGCGTGTTTGTAAGACCGCTTATGTGCAAGGGTCACCGTCTGTGTTTCTTGCCCCTCTGGACTCTTGCTGAGCGCTTAGTCCAGCGCAATCCGCTAGCTCTAGGCTTAATGTCATCAGATGTCAGCGATCAGCTGATAACAAACAGGACCCCAACTAGAGTATATGAGGAAGTTTTTTTTTTTTTTTCTCCCCGCGAGAGCTGTCTATCTTTCCATCAGCTCTCCCTCAAGGGTCAGATGTCGAAGCACCTCTAGGACCAGAATATGACTCCTCACTCTCTCCAGATAGCTCTTATTACGGATTGTGCTTCGTGATGTCGGGTTAAGTTACCCTCAATGTTGCTCTCATCAAGTGCGTGTTGTTGGGGATATCATATGTTATAAGTACATGGCAGTCAGATTGTGCGACATAGGAGCTAGCCTACGCATGTTTCACCCCATATTGCTCCAAACAGCAGGGTCTTCGTCGGGGATAATTACTATAATCCAGGTACACCTGTTCTAATGTCTGTTTCAGGAAACTCAGTAAAGAGTGACACCGCTGAGTGGACAAACTCATTGCAATTGGTGTGGTGGTTTTAGTTCCCCCATCAGAGAAGGGAAAGGGATTGTACACCAATCTTTTCATGGTCCCCAAGAAGGGCGGCACGTTCTGCCCTATTCTGGACCTGAAAGGTCTCAACAGATTTGTAAGAGTTCCCACTTTCAAGATGGATAGACTAGATCCATCCTTCCCCTGGTTCAAGAGGGTCAGTTTATGTCCACAATAGACCTAAAGGACGCGTACCTTCACATTCTGATACACAGATTACAGTTCACCTTCCTAGACATGCACTACCAGTTTGTTGCACTTCCATTTGGACTGTCAACGGCATCCCAAGTCTTCACCAAGGTGCTGGGAGCTCTGCTGGACATGGTCTGTGTGCAGGGGATCGCAGTAGCTCCTTTAACTTGGTGACATTCTAGTTCAGGCTCCTTTTAACAGTGGCTCAGGATCACATGAAGAGGTTTCTCTCTTGTCTTCAGGCTTACTTTTGGAAGGTCAATATGGAAAAAGCTCCCTCGTTCCAGCTATGAGGGTAAACTTTTTGTGAACATTCATAAAATTTGTCAGTATGTGCATTTTTATCACAGAGCAGCGCAGTGTTGCTTCAGACGACATGTTGCCTGCTTCAGTCCAATGCTCTCCCTTCGGTAGCACAATGCCTGGAAGTGAGAGGTCTAATGGTCGCAGCATTGGATGTTATACAGTTTGCTCGCTTTCATATGAGACCACTACAGTTTTGTATGCGCAGATAGTGGAATGGAGATCATTCAGATCTGTTGCAGGTCATCCACCTGGACGCCCAGACGAGAGGGAGTCTTGCTTGGTGGCAATCCCCAAATCCAGTGCTGCTTGAAAAGGTGTTTCCGTCGCCCTTCTTGGGTGATCATCACCACAGACGTGAGTCTGTCCTGCTGGGGTTGCAGTGTGGGTTTCTCTGATAGCCCAAGGAACTTGGTGTCAGGAGGAAGTGTGTCTCTTCTGATCAACATTCTCAAATTGAGAGCTATTTACAATGCGCTTCTAGCATGGCCCCAGCTGGGTTCCGTCTGCTATATCCAATTCCAATTGGACAATTTACAACTGTGGCCTACATCGACCATCCGGAAGGCACACATAGTTTGTTTTTTTCTCTCTACCCATGCGGGTCTCGGTAGGCTAGGAGTTATGACCACGGTGGGCGGGGGCCTAATTTCGCGCACTCGGACACGCAGTGTGTTTTCCGGATCGGTAGCAAGATCCTGAGGTTCCGGTGGGGCCTAGCTCTGTTTAATCATAGAGGACAGAGAGGCTCAGAACGTTCCTTTAGTGTGATCTGGGGGCAGGTAGGCGCCACAGCATATGTATATGATAAATCTGACAAAGTTAATATAATTTGATATATAATATATCCTAACAAGTGGTGCAATATAGTTAAGCTAATTTGGGCACATAGGGGCAATTTTTATTGCTGAAAATGTCTTTTTGTCTAATAACAGAAAAATTGTTGCGCTTTTATTATTTAAAGGAGCAGTACACTTTTTAGTTCAAATATTTTTTAATATATGTTTTGACTTCAGAGTACAATATATCAAGTAAAGAATGACTATTATTGCTATTGCTAGTCTGTTTAATATGTCTGAACTTGAGGAAACTACTTGTTTCATGTGTTTAGATGCCATTGTGGAACCACCTCTTAGTTTTTGTGACTCATGTACTGAAAGGGCCTTACAATGTAAAGAGCAGATTTTATTTAAGGAAAGTGTGTCTAAGGATGATTCTCAGTCTGAGGAGAATCAGGGTATGCCGCTAAGTTCTCCCAAAGCGTTGTAACCTTTAACACCCACCCAAGCGACGCCGGGTTCTTCAACCGCGTCTACTTCATTTACTCTGCAGGATATGGCTGCAGTTATGTCATCTACCCTTACACAGCTTTTATCTAAGTTGCCAGTGTTACAGGGCAAATGCAGCAGGACAGAGGTCAATTTGAATACTGAGACCTCTGATGCTTTGTTGGATATTTACGATGTACCCTCACAGGGATCTGAATTGGGGGTCAGGGAACTTCTGTCAAATTCAAAAAGTCTCTCCCAAGGAGGAGGTTTCTTCTTTCACAATTGTCTGTAGACCAGATAAAAAGAGAGGCGTTCTTACGTTGTGTAAAAGACCTCCAGTTCCAATACTGGAACAGGGGCAGGGGTTTTACTCAAATCTTTTCGGGGTCCCCAAAAAAGAGGGCACGTTTCGACCTATTTTAGATCTGAAAAGTCTAAACAAGTTTCTCAGAGTTCCATCCTTCAAGATGGAGACTATTCGAACAATTCTACCGTTGATCCAGGAGGGTCAATATATGACTACCGTGGACTTGAAGGATGCATATCTTCATATTCCTATCCACAAGGATCATCACCAGTTCCTAAGGTTTGCCTTTCTGGACAAACATTTTCAGTTTGTGGCTCTTCCCTTCGGGTTGGCAGGTTCTAGAGTCACTGCTGGCGGTTCTCAGGCCACGGGGCATTGTAGTGGCGCCTTATCTGGATGATATTCTGATCCAGGCATCATCTTACCATCTGGCAAAGTCTCATAAATACATGGTTCTGTCCTTTCTGAGGACTCACGGGTGGAAGGTGAATCTACAAAAGAGTTCATTAATTCCACAGACAAGGGTTCCCTTCTTGGGAACTCTAATAAATTCCAGATCTATGAAAATTTTCTTGACGGAGGTCAGAAAGTTAAAGATTCTGAATACATGCCGAGATCTTCAGTCCAATCCTCGGCCATCAGTGGCTCAGTGCATGGAGGTAATTGGATTGATGGTGGCGGCAATGGACATCATTCCGTTTGCTCGTTTTAATCTCAGACCGCTACAACTGAGCATGCTCAGGCAGTGGAATGGAGATTATGCAAATTTGTCTCCTCAGATAGATCTGGATCAGGAGACAAGAGACTCTCTTCTTTGGTGGTTGTCGCCGGATCATCTGTCCCAAGGGACGTTCTTCCGCAGACCCTCATGGGTGATAGTGACCACGGACGCCAGCCTACTAGGTTGGGGTATAGTCTGGAATTCCCTGAAGGGTCAGGGTGTGTGGACTCAGTCGGAGTCTCTTCTTCCAATCAATATTCTGGAATTGAGAGCAATATTCAATGCGCTTCAGGCGTGGCCTCAGTTGGCTTCGGCCAAATTCTTCCGCTTTCAGTCGGACAATATCACGACTGTGGCTTACATCAATCATCAGGGAGGAACAAAGAGTTCCTTAGCGATGGCAGAAGTATCCAAGATAATTCGGTGGGCGGAGGCTCACTCTTGCTATCTGTCGGCAATTTACATCCCAGGAGTGGACAACTGGGAAGCAGACTTTTTAAGCAGACAGACGTTTCACCCGGGGGAGTGGGAACTCCATCCGGAGGTCTTTGCCACTCTGATCCTCAGATGGGGCAGACCGGAATTGGATCTGATGGCATCTCGTCAGAATGCCAAGCTCCCAAGATACGGATCCAGGTCAAGGGATCCTCAGGCCGAACTGATAGATGCCTTTGCAGTGCCTTGGTCGTTCAACCTAGCTTATGTGTTTTAACCGTTTGCTCTCTTTTCCCGGGTGATTGCTTGGATCAAACAGGAGAGGGCTTCAGTAATTCTAATCGCACCTGCGTGCAGGACTTGGTATGCCGATCTAGTGGACATGTCATCTCTGCCGCTGTGGAAGCTTCCATCGAGGCAGGACCTTCCAACATCCGAATCTAGTTTCTCTGCAACTGACTGCTTGGAGATTGAACGCTTGATTTTATCTAAGTGGGGGTTCTCTGATTCGGTCATTGATACTTTGATTCAGGCACGTAAGCCTGTTACTAGAAAGATCTACCATAAGATATGGCGTAAATATCTTTATTGGTGCGAATCCAAGGGCTACTCATGGAGTAGAGTTAGAATTCCCAGGATTCTGTCTTTTCTCCAAGAAGGATTGGAGAAAGGGTTATCAGCAAGTTCCTTAAAAGGACAAATCTCTGCTTTGTCAATTTTACTACACAAACGTTTGGCAGATGTTTCAGACGTTCAGTCTTTTTGTCAGGCTCTGACCAGAATCAAGCCTGTGTTTAGACCAATTGCTCTACCCTGGAGTTTGAATTTAGTTCTTAATGTTCTTCAAGGGGTTCCGTTTGAACCCATGCATTCCATAGATATTAAGTTATCTTGGAAGGTTTTATTTTTGGTTGCTATTTCTTCTGCTCGTAGAGTTTCTGAGCTTTCAGTGTTACAATGTGACTCACCTTATGTTATCTTCCATTCTGATAAGGTGGTTTTACGTACCAAACCTGGTTTCCTTCCTAAGGTTGTTTCTAATAAGAATATTAATCGGGAAATTGTTGTTCCTTCATTATGTCCTAACCCTTCTTCTAAAATGGAGCGCCTGTTGCATAACTTGGACGTGGTCCGTGCCCTGAAGTTTTACTTGCAGGCGACTAAGGAATTTCGTCAATCATCTTCATTATTTGTTGTTTTTTCTGGAAAGCGTAAGGGCCAGAAAGCTACGGCTACCTCTCTTTCTTTTTGGCTGAAGTGTATCATCCGTTTGGCATATGAGACTGCGGGTCAGCAGCCTCCTGAAAGAATTACGGCTCATTCTACCAGGGCTGTGGCTTCTTCATGGGAATTTAAAAATGATGCTTCTGTTGAACAGATTTGCAAGGCTGCAACTTGGTCGTCTCTTCACACTTTTTCCAAATTTTCCAAATTTGATACTTTTGCTTCTTCTGAAGCTGTTTTTGGGAGAAAGTCGAATGACTGGAGGGGGAGGGAGGGGAGGAGCTATATATACAGCTCTGCTGTGGTGCTCTTTGCCACTTCCTGCTAACAGGAGATTTAATCCCACAAGTAAGGATGAAATCCGTGGACTCGTCATATCGTAAAAGAAATAAATTTATCAGGTAAGCATAAATTTCCTTTTTACTCTGACCTAAGCTTGTGAGCGCTGTCACTTTATATTTTTGTTTAATTTATTACCTTCAAAAATGAGGCCTCAGTTGAACAGATTTGCAATGCTGCAACTTGGTCTTCATTACACACATTCACAAAGTTCTATAAATTTGATGTTTTTGCCTCAGCAGATGCTTCTGTTGGGAGAAGGTTCTACAAGCAGTGGTGCCTAGTAATTAGGATTGCATTCTCTTTTTTCCCTCCCGAACATTTGTAAACACTATGTAGGTTAAGAATGTTCTTGTAGACTCACTGCCAACAGAAGGAAAATTAAAATGTATGCTTACCTGATAAATTATATTCCTTCTTGGCAGTGTCCACAACCCCGCCCAAATTTGAAATGTGTAGTAGCTGCAGTCGTTTTATTTTTTTGTTTTCTGTACCTCTTGTATCTCTCTTCACTTTTCCTTATCTTCGGTTTGAACTACTGAGAGTCCAGGGTAAGTGGGAGGGATATTTATAGCTTTGTTTGCCTCTTCCTGGTGGCCAGGTAGAGTAATTCCCATATGAACGGTCTTTTTGTTGTATTACAAATGGAAGATTTGAATCAATAATGTGACAATTAAGACTTTCCACGCAGCCGTCACTATGGGGAAGGTGTGGGCATGAAGGGGTTAATAGCACTCAGTAACTGGTTTTCCCTTACTTTTATCTTGACAAAGGACCTAAAGGGACACCAAATTAACCCCCAAATCCTGCCTACACCACCCCAGTTACTAATTTCTGCCACCACAAAGAGTTTTGAATAAGGATGTCTTGGAAACCCAATAACTCACATAACTAACAACCAGGTTATGTGCCTTTCATCTTATCTCTTCAGAGTGTGAATTCAGATATTAGAGGCAAAAGACTTTCTATATGTTTAATAACAAAAGACAAATACAGGTTACACAGTGCCAAATTATAAAAACATACAAAAATAACAAAAAACAAGATATGCAAAAATACAATTCTTTAAAATAAAATGGGACATAATAAACAAACACAATACCTATATGTATTACCAAGTTTCTTTAGGTATGTGGAGAACCTACTTCAGGTGTTACTTCTGGTCCTAGGCAAATTCTGAATAAGTTTTCTATTTCATACAATTATAACTCAGCCTCCCTTTGTCTCATCAAGACCACCGCTTTTTTGATAATTTACGATTAAACATTCTATGCAAGTAAATCAAGGTACCAAGAGAATGGGGGAGGGAGGGGGTCTTTAGACCACTGCATTCTTAACACACATAGATCTTACACAAAGAAAGAACAGTTCAGAGTAACCCTGGCAATACTGACATACCTCCTCTGCTGGGTAGCTAATTTCTGGTATTATCTATGTCTCATGAGTGTATCATGACAAATATATTGTATTTATTTTTTTTTCTCTGAGAATTGGGAGTTTAGCCATTGGGAAACAATAATGTCTGCAATTTGGCTATTTCTAATCGTTCTCTCCTTACATGGTGATTAATCAGAGAACTGTACTATTGGTGAGCCTCAGTTCACCAATAGTACAAAAATTATTTTCCATGTTTCAATATTGCACTGTATTTAATATATATTTATATTTGTGTGTGGTGTTGATAAATTTGTTTTGTAATTTTCCCTATTAACTTTGCACCCAGACTTGTCTGGGGTTAACTGCCTAGATCTCTGGGACACTGCAACTGACTGTGAGTGCTGTTGAGCACCCAGTGCTTTGCATTTTACATGATGTGTACCTGGTCCAGTTTGAGAGTACAGTCAATTTCCGTGTTTTGTATGTGTCTACAGAGATTACATAAGTCCTGTGTAAGTTTGGCTGTGGATAGGAACCCAGGAGGGAAGAATTCTTAATGTGGTTCTTGGGCTTGACCCTTTTGTCCAGATGCAGTAATTAACTCTTCCTCTTGCTTTTAATCTTAGCTGTGTACTTGCAAGATAGTGCCAGACTTTCTCTGTGTGTGGCGTTGATTAATTTTATTTTGTAATTTTCCCTACGGGCTATTCACCCAGCCTGCTTTGGTCTCTGGAGGCTATTGAGCACCCAGGGCTGTGCATTTTGCAGGGTCATAGGATGTGTACCCAGTCCAGTTTGAGAGTGCAGTGTGTGTGTGTGTGTGTATGTATATATATATATGTATATATATATGTATATATATATATATATATATATATACATATATATATATATATATATATATATATATACACACGCAGAAAAATATCACTATGGTTTACTAGTCAGGTGTTTAAAGGTAATTGCCCAGAGTGAAGAAGTTACTAGTCCACTCAGTGTTAGACGGATTAAGTAAAATTTCTAAGTCTTCTGGCACTAGTGGATTACTGAAAATTCCAAGACATATATATATATATATATACACACATATATATATATATATATATGTGTGTATATATATATATGTGTGTGTGTATATATACATATATATATATATATATATATATATATAATGAAAATAGTTCAATTTAAAGCCAAGAGTTGTAGAGAATTATATTTTTTACAGATTGTTTTTTAACATTTTCCTAAACAAAATATTTAAAGCTTGAAATGTCATATTTAAACAAAGGCAGTCATGGTAAAATTAGAGTCCTGAAAAATAATAATTTTAATAAAAAAATAAAAATATCTATGTATATATATATATATATATATATATACAGTGGATATATAAAGTCTACACGCCCCTGTTAAAATGTCAGGTTTCTGTGATGTAAAAAAATGAGACATAGATAAATCATTTCAGAACTTTTTCCACCCTTAATGTGACTTATAAACTGTACAACTCAATTGAAAAACAAACTGAAATCTTTTAGGTGGAGGGAAGTAAAAAAATAAATAAAAAAATAATATGGTTGCATAAGTGTGCACACCCTAAACTAATACTTTTTTGAAGCACCTTTTAATTTGATTACAGCACTCAGTATTTTTGGGTATGAGTCTATCAGCATGGCACATCTTGACTTGGCAAGATTTACTCACTCTTCTTTGCAAAACCACTCCAAAACTGTCAAATTGAGAGGGCATCTGCTGTGCACAGCCCTCTTCAGATCACCCCACAGATTTTCGATTGGATTCAGGTCTGGGCTCTGGCTGGGCCATTCTAAAACTTTAATCTTCTTCTGGTGAAGCCATTCCTTTCTTGATTTTGATGTATGCTTTGGGTCGTTGTCATGCTGAAAGATGAAGTTCCTCTGCATGTTCAACTTTCTAGCAGAAGCCTGAAGGTTTTGTGCCAACATTGATTGCTATTTTTAACCATTCATAATTCCTTTTACCTAGACTAAGGCCCCAGTTCCAGTGGAAGAAAAACAGCCCCAAAGCATGATGCTGCCACCACCATGCTTCACTGTGGGTATGGTGTTCTTTTGGTGATGTGCAGTGTTGTTTTTGCACCAAACATATTGTCATAATACAATCATGTGGAGTAGTTGATACCTAGATTGGCTACCCGGCAAAGGTGGTATTGTGGTCTCAGCCTGGAAAAGGTTAATGTGAATTGTTTTTTCTGTGTGTGAAATCTGCTTTCAGAAAAGATGTAAGCCAAGACCCCCCTCCTTCCCCCTCCTTAGCCCGTCACAGTTCTGAGGTGAAGTGTTCTTTGTGTAACTGGTAACTGTGTGTAGGAATGCAAAAAGCTCCTCCCCTACTGGGAGCTAAGACTTGTTTGCATTGGCTGTACTCGTTGTAAATTATAACCAGGGCGATGTCTGACAAGACAAAGAAAGTTTAGCTTAGGTATGTAACAGAAAGAATTGTGGGTAGAACTGGGACTCAAGTCACTAACATCATGAACTGCAGCTCTCCACATATCTAAAGGAATTTGATAATAAGTAAGATATTGTGTTTCTATTTTATGTCCCCTATTCCTTTTAAAGAATTGTAACTTTGCAGTTGTATGGTTTTTTGAATGTCTTTATAATTTTGCACTGTGTAACCTGTATTGATATTTTTGTTATTAAACACATAGAAAATCTCATTCTGTCTTTTGGGCTCTAATATCCAAATTCACACTCCTGTTGAGACAAGGTTAAAGGCACGTTACCTAATTGTTAAATTGTGTGAGTTTTTGGGGGTTCCCAAAATGCTCCTTTAATGTAGAAGTTTTGGGTGGTGGTAGAAATGAATTAGACCAGTGTGGACAGGATTTGGAGGTTATTGTGATATCCCTTTTAAGGTCCATTTGTAGAGTTGCAAGGTTAAGGGAACCAGAGCTGTGTGCCATTTACCCCTTCATGCCCATACCCCTCTAGCGTGACGCTGAGAAGGTTTGATTCGTCACAAACATCTTTGGAATTATGGCCAAAAAAATTAACATTGGTTTCATCAGACCATAACACCTTTTCCTACATGCTTTTGGGAGACTTCAGATGTGTTTTTGCAAAATTTAGCCGGACTTAGATGTTTTTCTTCGTAAGAAAAGGCTTCCGTCTTGACACTCTACCCCATAGCTTGACATATGAAGAATATGGGAGATTGTTGTCATATGTACCACACAGCCAGTACTTGCCAGATATTCCTGCAGCTCTTTTAATGTTGCTGTAGGACTCTTGGCAACCTCCCAGACCATTTTCTTCTGTTATGTGTGATCAGTCCACGGGTCATCATTACTTCTGGGATATAACTCCTCCCCAACAGGAAATGCAAGAGGATTCACCCAGCAGAGCTGCATATAGCTCCTCCCCTCTACGTCAGTCCCAGTCATTCTCTTGCACCCAACGACTAGATAGGATGTGTGAGAGGACTATGGTGATTATACTTAGTTTTTATGACTTCAATCAAAAGTTTGTTATTTTACAATAGCACCGGAGCGTGTTATTACTTCTCTGGCAGAGTTTGAGGAAGAATCTACCAGAGTTTTTTACTATGATTTTAACCGGAGTAGTTAAGATCATATTGCTGTTCTCGGCCATCTGAGGGAGGTAAAAGCTTCAGATCAGGGGACAGCGGGCAGATGAATCTGCATTGAGGTATGTAGCAGTTTTTATTTTCTGAATGGAATTGATGAGAAAATCCTGCCATACCGTTATAATGACATGTATGTATACACTTCAGTATTCTGGGGATGGTATTTCACCGGAACTACTCTGTTAAAAGTCACTAATCCTTTTAATAAGTATTTATCATGCTAAACGTTTTTGCTGGAATGTAGAATCGTTTACATTTCTGAGGTACTGAGTGAATAAATATTTGGGCATTATTTTCCACTTGGCAGTTGTTTGGTTTTAATTGTGACAGTTTCGTTTCTCTTCACTGCTGTGTGTGAGGGGGAGGGGCCGTTTTTGGCGCTCTTTGCTACGCATCAAAAATTCCAGTCAATTACTCTTATATTTCCTGCATGATCCGGTTCATCTCTGACAGATCTCAGGGGTCTTCAAACTTCTTTGGAGGGAGGTAGATTCTCTCAGCAGAGCTGTGAGAATTTTATATTGACTGTGAATAAAAACGTTGCTCTGTAATTTTTATGTCAAATTTAATTATTGTTATTTTTCTAATGGGAACAAACCTTTGCTAAAAGTTGTGTTGTTTTAAAGTTTGATGCTATAACTGTTTTTCAGTTCATTATTTCAACTGTCATTTAATCGTTTAGTACCTCTTTGAGGCACAGTACGTTTTTGCTAAAAAAGGATTATAACCAAGTTGCAAGTTTATTGCTAGTGTGTTAAACATGTCTGACTCAGAGGAAGATATCTGTGTCATTTGTTCCAATGCCAAGGTGGAGCCCAATAGAAATTTATGTACTAACTGTATTGATGCTACTTTAAATAAAAGTCAATCTGTACAATTTGAACAAATTTCACCAAACAGCGAGGGGAGAGTTATGCCGACTAACTCGCCTCACGCGGCAGTACCTGCATCTCCCGCCCGGGAGGTGCGTGATATTATGGCGCCTAGTACATCTGGGCGGCCATTACAGATAACATTACAAGATATGGCTACTGTTATGACTGAAGTTTTGTCTAAATTACCAGAACTAAGAGGCAAGCGTGATCACTCTGGGGTGAGAACAGAGTGCGCTGACAATACTAGGGCCATGTCTGATACTGCGTCACAGCTTGCAGAGCATGAGGACGGAGAGCTTCATTCTGTAGGTGACGGTTCTGATCCAAACAGATTGGATTCAGATATTTCAAATTTTAAATTTAAATTGGAGAACCTCCGTGTATTACTAGGGGAGGCCTTAGCAGCTCTCAATGATTGTAACACCGTTGCAATACCAGAGAAACTGTGTAGGTTGGATAAATACTTTGCGGTACCGGCGAGTACTGACGTTTTTCCTATACCTAAGAGACTAACTGAAATTGTTACTAAGGAGTGGGATAGACCCGGTGTGCCGTTCTCACCCCCTCCAATATTTAGAAAGATGTTTCCAATAGACACCACCACTCGGGACTTATGGCAAACGGTCCCTAAGGTGGAGGGAGCAGTTTCTACTTTAGCTAAGCGTACCACTATCCCGGTGGAGGATAGCTGTGCTTTTTCAGATCCAATGGATAAAAAATTAGAGGGTTACCTTAAGAAAATGTTTGTTCAACAAGGTTTTATATTGCAACCCCTTGCATGTATCGCGCCGATTACGGCTGCGGCAGCATTTTGGATTGAGTCTCTGGAAGAGAACCTTAGTTCATCTACGCTAGACGACATTACGGACAGGCTTAGAGTCCTTAAACTAGCTAATTCATTCATTTCGGAGGCCGTAGTACATTTAACCAAACTTACGGCTAAGAACTCAGGATTCGCCATACAGGCACGTAGGGCGCTGTGGCTAAAATCCTGGTCAGCTGATGTTACTTCTAAGTCCAAATTACTTAATATACCTTTCAAGGGGCAGTCTTTATTTGGGCCCGGTTTGAAAGAAATTATCGCTGACATTACAGGAGGTAAGGGCCACGCCCTACCTCAAGACAAAGCCAAAGCTAAGGCTAGACAGTCTAATTTTCGTCCCTTTCGGAATTTCAAAACAGGAGCAGCATCAACCTCCACTGCACCAAAACAGGAGGGAGCTGTTGCTCGTTACAGGCAAGGCTGGAAGCCTAACCAGTCCTGGAACAAGAGCAAGCAGGCCAGGAAACCTGCTGCTGCCCCAAAGACAGCATGAACCGAGAGCCCCCGATCCGGGACCGGATCTAGTGGGGGGCAGACTTTCTCTCTTCGCCCAGGCCTGGGCAAGAGATGTTCAGGATCCCTGGGCGCTAGAGATCATATCTCAGGGATACCGTCTAGACTTCAAATTATCTCCCCCAAGAGGGAGATTTCATCTGTCAAGGTTGTCAACAAACCAGATAAAGAAAGAAGCGTTTCTACGCTGTGTACAAGATCTGTTATTAATGGGAGTGATCCATCCGGTTCCGCGGTCGGAACAAGGACAAGGGTTCTACTCAAACCTGTTTGTGGTTCCCAAAAAAGAGGGAACTTTCAGGCCAATCTTAGATTTAAAGATTCTAAACAAATTCCTAAGAGTTCCATCGTTCAAAATGGAAACTATTCGGACAATCTTACCCATGATCCAAAAGGGTCAGTACATGACCACAGTGGATTTAAAAGATGCTTACCTTCACATACCGATTCACAAAGATCATCACCGGTATCTAAGGTTTGCCTTCTTAGACAGGCACTACCAGTTTGTAGCTCTTCCATTCGGATTGGCTACGGCTCCAAGAATCTTCACAAAGGTTCTGGGTGCCCTTCTGGCGGTACTAAGACCGCGAGGGATTTCGGTAGCTCCGTACCTAGACGACATTCTAATACAAGCTTCAAGCTTTCAAACTGCCAAGTCTCATACAGAGTTAGTTCTGGCATTTCTAAGGTCGCATGGATGGAAAGTGAACGAAAAGAAGAGTTCTCTTTTTCCTCTCACAAGAGTTCCATTCTTGGGGACTCTTATAGATTCTGTAGAAATGAAGATTTACCTGACAGAAGACAGGTTAACAAAGCTTCAAAATGCATGCCGTGTCCTTCATTCCATTCAACACCCGTCAGTAGCTCAATGCATGGAGGTGATCGGCTTAATGGTAGCGGCAATGGACATAGTACCTTTTGCACGCCTACACCTCAGACCGCTGCAATTGTGCATGCTAAGTCAGTGGAATGGGGATTACTCAGATTTGTCCCCTACTCTGAATCTGAATCAAGAGACCAGAAATTCTCTTCTATGGTGGCTTTATCGGCCACACCTGTCCAGGGGGATGCCATTCAGCAGGCCAGACTGGACAATTGTAACAACAGACGCCAGCCTACTAGGTTGGGGCGCTGTCTGGAATTCTCTGAAGGCTCAGGGACTATGGAATCAGGAGGAGAGTCTCCTTCCAATAAACATCCTGGAATTGAGAGCAGTTCTCAATGCCCTTCTGGCTTGGCCCCAATTAACAACTCGGGGGTTCATCAGGTTTCAGTCGGACAACATCACGACTGTAGCTTACATCAACCATCAGGGAGGGACAAGAAGCTCCCTAGCAATGATGGAAGTATCAAAGATAATTCGCTGGGCAGAGTCTCACTCTTGCCACCTGTCAGCAATCCACATCCCGGGAGTGGAGAACTGGGAGGCGGATTTCTTGAGTCGCCAGACTTTTCATCCGGGGGAGTGGGAACTTCATCCGGAGGTCTTTGCCCAAATACTTCGACGTTGGGGCAAACCAGAGATAGATCTCATGGCGTCTCGCCAGAACGCCAAACTTCCTCTCTACGGGTCCAGATCCAGGGATCCGGGAGCGGTTCTGATAGATGCTTTGACAGCACCTTGGAACTTCGGGATGGCTTATGTGTTTCCACCCTTCCCGCTGCTTCCTCGATTGATTGCCAAAATCAAACAGGAGAGAGCATCAGTGATTCTAATAGCGCCTGCATGGCCACGCAGGACTTGGTATGCAGATCTAGTGGACATGTCATCCTGTCCGCCTTGGTCTCTACCTCTAAGACAGGACCTTCTGATACAGGGTCCATTCAAACATCAAAATCTAACTTCTCTGAAGCTGACTGCTTGGAAATTGAACGCTTGATTTTATCAAAACGTGGTTTTTCTGAGTCGGTTATTGATACCCTGATACAGGCTAGGAAGCCTGTTACCAGAAGGATTTACCATAAAATATGGCGTAAATACCTATACTGGTGCGAATCCAAAGGTTACTCCTGGAGTAAGGTTAGGATCGCTAGGATATTGTCCTTTCTACAAGAAGGTTTAGAAAAGGGTTTATCAGCTAGTTCATTAAAGGGACAGATTTCAGCTCTGTCCATCTTGTTACACAGGCGTCTGTCAGAAAATCCAGACGTCCAGGCCTTTTGTCAGGCTTTAGCTAGGATCAAGCCTGTGTTTAAAGCTGTTGCTCCGCCATGGAGTTTAAACTTAGTTCTTAACGTTTTACAGGGTGTTCCGTTTGAACCCCTTCATTCCATTGATATAAAATTGTTATCTTGGAAAGTTCTGTTTTTAATGGCTATTTCCTCGGCTCGAAGAGTCTCTGAGTTATCAGCCTTACATTGTGATTCTCCTTATCTGATTTTTCACTCAGACAAGGTAGTTCTGCGTACTAAACCTGGGTTCTTACCTAAGGTAGTCACTAACAGGAATATCAATCAAGAGATTGTTGTTCCATCCTTGTGTCCAAATCCTTCTTCAAAGAAGGAACGTCTTCTACACAATCTGGATGTAGTTCGTGCCCTCAAGTTCTACTTGCAGGCAACTAAAGATTTTCGCCAAACTTCTTCCCTGTTTGTCGTTTATTCTGGACAGAGGAGAGGTCAAAAAGCTTCTGCTACCTCTCTCTCTTTTTGGCTTAGTAGCATAATACGTTTAGCCTATGAGACTGCTGGACAGCAGCCTCCTGAAAGAATTACAGCTCACTCCACTAGAGCTGTGGCTTCCACTTGGGCCTTTAAGAATGAGGCCTCTGTTGAACAGATTTGCAAGGCTGCAACTTGGTCTTCGCTTCATACTTTTTCCAAATTTTACAAATTTGACACTTTTGCTTCTTCGGAGGCTATTTTTGGGAGAAAGGTTCTTCAGGCAGTGGTTCCTTCTGTATAATGAGCCTGCCTATCCCTCCCGTCATCCGTGTACTTTTGCTTTGGTATTGGTATCCCAGAAGTAATGATGACCCGTGGACTGATCACACATAACAGAAGAAAACATAATTTATGCTCACCTGATAAATTCCTTTCTTCTGTTGTGTGATCAGTCCACGGCCCGCCCTGTTTTAAGGCAGGTAAATATCTTTTAAATTATACTCCAGTCACCACTTCACCCTTGGTTACTCCTTTCTCGTTGATTCTTGGTCGAATGACTGGGACTGACGTAGAGGGGAGGAGCTATATGCAGCTCTGCTGGGTGAATCCTCTTGCATTTCCTGTTGGGGAGGAGTTATATCCCAGAAGTAATGATGACCCGTGGACTGATCACACAACAGAAGAAAGGAATTTATCAGGTGAGCATAAATTATGTTTTTCTTCTTGTCTTTTCATCAATTTTGGAGGGACGTCCAGTTCTGGGTAATGTCACTGTTGCGCCATATTTTCTCCACTCGAGTACTATCTTCACTGTTTTCATTGGTATATCTAATGCGTTGGAAATTCTGTTTGCACCCTTCTCCTGACTGATTCCTTTTAACAATGAGATCCCTCTGATGCTTTGGAAGCTCTCTGCAGACCATGGCTTTTTATGTAGGATGCAACTAAGAGAATGTCAGGAAAGACCTACTAGAACAGCTGAACTTTATTTGGGGTTAATCAGAGGCAATTTAAATGATGGCAGGTGTGTACTGACTCCTATTTAACATGATTTTGAATGTGATTGCTTAATTCTGAACACGGCTACATCCCCAGTTATAAGAGGGTGTGCACAATTATGCAACCACACTATTTTAGGTTTTTTGTTTATTTCCCTCCACCTAAAAGATTTCAGTTGGTTTTTCAATTGAGTTGTACAGTTTATAGGTCACATTAAAGGTGGAAAAAGTTCTGAAATTATTTATCTTTGCCTCATTTTTTTTACATCACAGAAACCTGACATTGTAACAGGGGTGTGTAGACTTTTTATATCCACTGTGTGTGTGTATATATATATATATATATATATATATATATATATATATATATATATATATATATATATATATATATTGGCAGTGAGAGTCCACAAGAATATTCATAACCTATGGGAAATACTATTCCTGGCCACCAAGAGGAGGCAAAGACACCCCAAACAAGAATATAAATATACCTCCTACTTCCCCTACCCTCCGGTAGTTCTTTGCCTCATATCATGGAGGTAGGCAGAGAGAGGTGTTCCGGACATAGATTTGCTGGCTTCCGGAATCAATGCCAAGCTTTCAAGATATGGCCCTAGGACTAGGGATCCTGAGGTGGAGCTAATGGGTGCTTGTGGTTCCATGGAACTACAACTTGGTTTATCTGTTTCCTCCTATTGTTATTTGTCTCCGAGAGGTAGATTGGATCAAAAAGGAGGGAATTCAAACTATTTTGATTTCTCCTGCGTGGCCACGTAGGTTTTGGTATGCTGACTTGAAAATGTCATCTGCTCCTTTTTGGCAACTGTCTCTTTGCCAGGATTTGTTGTCTCAGAGTCCATTCTTTTATCAGGATCTTGATACTCTGCAGCTAACTTCCTGGAGGTTAAATGGTTGAGAGATGTTCTCTGCCTGAATGTTTCTCTCTTTCAGGTCGGCTGACCTGTTTATAGTTCTGTGCACTGATAAGTTCAGTGTTATCTTCTTAGTGCGGAGTGTTGACTCTGCGTCTATTTCTCTTGTCTTCAGGAGGTTCTGAAGATGGTCTGTGTGTTTGGGGTCACTCTTGGACGTTTGATGTTCGGTTGGCTATTTTGCCAGTTCTGTTTACATTTTGGCTTGTGCTTTCCCTAATTTGATTCTAGTTGCTCCCTAGGTAGCATGTTCGTTTTGAGGTTATATAAAGTTTTGTTTGAGCTTTTGCTCTTTTTGGCCGCATCTTTGAGGAGACGGTGTTGGATCAAGCTGTTTGTTTTTTTCCAGGTGGGATGAATCTCCTTCTTGTGGTTAAGAGTTCTTTCAGAGGCCTATAGGGAAACAGACATGGCTCCTTTATCAGGATTTTTGGCTTGGGCCTTTTGGTTCAGGCCTCAGTTGAGTGGTTGAGCAGTAGTTGTTCTATAGCTCCTTTCTTTTCATTCATGATGTTCCTATGTTTTTCTATTCTCTGTGATATATTAGGGAGATGGTGCTTATAATTGGGACTGCTCTTTTTCGTTTTTCTCACCCGGAAATTGTGAACTCTACAGCTTGGGTATTGGTTTCCCATAGGTTATGAATATTCTTGTGGACTCTCATTGCCAATAGAGGGAAAACTAAAATTATTCTTACCTGATGATAACTTAATTTCCTTCTTGGCAGTGAGAGTCCAAAAACACCCTATTATATTTTGTAGTGACGGCAGTCTTTTGCACGTTTGTACCCCTTGTATCTCTCCTCACTTTTCCTTATCCTTGGCTGAACTACTGGAGGGTAGGGGAAGTGGGAGAGATATTTATGGTCTTGCTTGGGAGGGATATTTGCCTCCTCCTGGTGGCTAGGAATAGTATTTCCCATAGGTTATGAATATTCTCGTGGACTCTCACTTCCAAGAAGGAAATAATTTTTTCTTTTACAAGATATGACAAGTCCACTGATTTCTTCCTTACTTAAAGGGACAGTCTAGACCAAGATAAACTTTCATGATTCAGATAGGGCATGTAATTTTAAACAATTTTCAAATTTACTTTTATCACCCATTTTGCTTTGTCCTCTTGGTATTCTTAGTTGAAAGCTTAATCTAGGACGTTCATATGCTAATTTCTTAGACCTTGAAGGCCACCTCTTTTCAGAATGCATTTGAACAGTTTTTCACCACTAGAGGGTGTTAGTTCACGTATTTCATATAGATAACACTGTGCTCGTGCACGTGAAGTTATCTGGGAGCAGGCAGTGATTGGCTAAACTGCAAGTCTGTCAAAAGAACTGAAATAAAGGGGCAGTTTGCAGAGGCTTAGATACAAGATAATCACAGAGGTTAAAAGTATATTATTATAACTGTGTTGGTTATGCAAAACTGGGGAATGGGTAATAAAGGGATTATCTATCTTTTAAAATAATAACAATTCTGGTGTAGACTGTCCCTTTAAGGGATATTGCCTCCTGGTCAGCAGGAGGAGGCAAAGAGCACCACAGCAGAGCTGTATATATAGCTCCTCCCTTCCCTCCCACCCCAGCCATTCTCTTTGCCTGTGTTAGTAAGATAGGAGCTGGCAAAGTGAGGTGTTAGTTTATTTTCTTCAATCAAGATTTTATTATTTTTAAAGTAGTGCCTTTGAGTACTGCTTTGTGCTGGGGTGTAGCCTAGACCAGATCAGTCTCTTCAATACAAAAAGAGAAGCATCTGGTGGCTTTAAGGCGATAGGAACTGGTGGGACATAATTCTCACTGCGCCTCCTATTACATGTTTGCTGCCCTAATTCAGATAGCCTAAGCACATTCTAACTCAGGCTGATCTTTGTCCACAGGGCTATGGGAGGGAGAGGACCTCTGAAAACCTGTTGGACAACCATGCAGTCGCACAGCATTTCAGGTAAGTGCTAACTTTTTTTCTGGGGGAAGGATATTTCAGAATAAGTTGAAGCACTTTATTTCTGTACTGACCCCCCTGTGATAATCCTTATAGGGGTTGCTGCACTATGACTCCTAATGTGCTAGGGGTTACTGGGTCGTTATGGAAAGCACTGGGGCTAATTGTGGCTCTCCTTGCGGTCCTTAATAATTTTAGGTACCGACCAGGAGATTTCTTCTGAGCTGTGATGCTCAAGCTCAGTGTGAGAGGAATTCTGTGTGGGGGTAACTATATGCTACACGGGCCATGCGGTACTGCTGCTCATTTAGGTTCACACGCCAACGAGGGGCGGAGTCTGTTTGGCACCAATTTCTAGCATGGCCCCAGCTGGGTTCCGTCTGCTATATCCAATTCCAATTGGACAACATTACAACTAGTTTGGTTTTTTCTCTCTACCCATGCGGGTCTCGGTAGGCTAGGAGTTATGCCCACGGTGGGCGGGGGCCTAATTTCGCGCGCTCAGACGCGCAGTATGTTTTCCGGATCGGTAGCAAGATCCTGAGGCTCCGGTGGGGCCTAGCTCTGTTTGATAATCGTAGAGGACAGAGAGGCTCAGAACGTTCCTTTAGTATGATCTGGGGGCGGCAGGTAGGCGCCACAGCAGATGTATATGATAAATCTGACAAAGTTAATATAATTTGATATATAATATATCCTAACAAGTGGTGCAATATAGTTAAGCTAATTTGGGCACATAGGGGCAATTTTTATTGCTGAAAACATCTTTTTGTCTAATAACAGAAAAATTGTTGCACTTTTATTATTTAAAGGAGCAGTACACTTTTTGGTTCAAATATTTTTTAATATATGTTTTGACTTCAGAGTACAATATATCAAGTAAAGAATGACTATTATTGCTATTGCTAGTCTGTTTAATATGTCTGAACTTGAGGAAACTACTTGTTTCATGTGTTTAGATGCCATTGTGGAACCACCTCTTACTTTTTGTCCCTCATGTACTGAAAGGGCCTTACAATGTAAAGAGCAGATTTTATTTAAGGAAAGTGTGTCTAAGGATGATTCTCAGTCTGAGGAGAATCAGGGTATGCCGCTAAGTTCTCCCCAAGCGTCACAACCTTTAACGCCCACCCAAGCGACGCCGGGTTCTTCAACCGCATCTACTTCATTTACTCTGCAGGATATGGCTGCAGTTATGTCATCTACCCTTACACAGGTTTTATCTAAGTTGCCAGTGTTACAGGGCAAATGCAGCAGGACAGAGGTCAATTTGAATACTGAGACCTCTGATGCTTTGTTGGATATTTCCGATGTACCCTCACAGGGATCTGAATTGGGGGTCAAGGAATTTCTGTCTGAGGGGGAACTTTCTGATTCGGGAACTGTGTTACCTCAGACGGATTCGGACGTCATGTCATTTAGATTTAAGCTTGAACACATCCGCCTGTTACTTCGGGAAGTTTTAGCAACTCTGGATGACTTTGACTCTATTGTGGTACCACCAGAGAAATTGTGTAAGATGGACAAATACTTAGAGGTGCCTACTTACTCTGATGTTTTTCCGGAAATCTCGGAAATGATTACGCGGGAATGGGACAGACCAGGTATCCCGTTCTCGCCTTCTCCTAATTTTAAGAAAATGTATCCCATATCTGACACTGTTCGGGACTCTTGGCAAACAGTCCCTAAAGTGGAGGGAGCTATATCTACCCTGGCTAAGCGTACAACTATTCCTATTGAGGACAGTTGTGCTTTCAAAGACCCTATGGATAAGAAATTGGAGGGTCTCTTAAAAAAGTTATTTATTCATCAGGGTTTTCTTTTACAGCCGACGGCCTGCATTGTACCAGTTACCACTGCGGCGGCCTTCTGGTTTGATGCCTTAGAAGAGTCTCTTAAGATTGAGACTTCTTTAGAGGATATTTTAGATAGAATTAAGGCTCTAAAGCTGGCTAATTCTTTTATTACAGATACCGCCTTTCAGATTGCCAAATTGGTAGCTAAGAATGCCGGATTTGCCATTTTAGCGTGTAGAGCGTTATGGTTAAAATCATGGTCTGCTGATGTGTCATCTAAGTCAAAGCTTTTGGCTATTCCTTTCAAAGGAAAAACCCTATTCGGGCCTGACTTGAAAGAAATCATTTCTGACATTTCGGAAGGTAAGGGTCATCTCCTACCTCAGGATAGAACTGCTAAACTGAGGGGTAAACAAAATAATTTTCTTTCCTTTCAGAACTTTAAAGGAGTCCCCTCTTCTTCCGCCAAACAGGAAGGGAATTTTGCTCAGGCCAAGTCCGTCTGGAAACCCAACCAGGCTTGGAACAAGGGTAAACAACCCAAGAAGCCCGCTGCTGCTACCAAGACAGCATGAAGGGGTGGCCCCCGATCCTGGACTGGATCTAGTAGGGGGCAGACTTTCTCTCTTTGCCCAGGCTTGGGTAAGAGATGTTCAGGATCCTTGTACACTGGAAATGATGTCCCAAGGGTATCAACTGGAATTCAAAAAGTCTCTCCCAAGGGGGAGGTTTCTTCTTTCACAATTGTCTGTAGACCAAATAAAAAGAGAGGCGTTCTTACATTGTGTAAAAGACCTCTCTGCTATGGGAGTAATTCATCCCGTTCCAATACTGGAACAGGGGCAGGGGTTTTACTCAAATCTTTTCGTGGTCCCCAAAAAAGAGGGCACGTTTTGATCTATTTTAGATCTGAAAAGTCTAAGCAAGTTTCTCAGAGTCCCATCCTTCAAGATGGAGACTATTCAAACAATTCTACCGTTGATCCAGGAGGGTCAATATATGACTACCGTGGACTTGAAGGATGCATATATTCATATTCCTATCCTCAAGGATCATCACCAGTTCCTAAGGTTTGCCTTTCTGGACAAACATTTTCAGTTTGTGGCTCTTCCCTTCGGGTTGGCCACAGCACCCAGGATCTTCACAAAGGTTCTAGGGTCACTGCTGGCGGTTCTCTGGACGATATTCTGATCCAGGCGTCATCTTACCATCTGGCAAAGTCTCATACAGACATGGTTCTGTCCTTTCTGAGGACTCACGGGTGGAAGTTGAATCTAGAAAAGAGTTCATTAATTCCACAGACAAGGGTTCCCTTCTTGGGAACTCTAATTGATTCCAGATCTATGAAAATTTTCTTGACGGAGGTCAGAAAATTAAAGATTCTGAATACATGCCGAGATCTTCAGTCCAATCCTCGGCCATCAGTGGCTCAGTGCATGGAGGTAATTGGATTGATGGTGGCGGCAATGGACATCATTCCGTTTGCTCGTTTTCATCTCAGACCGCTACAACTGAGCATGCTCAGGCAGTGGAATGGAGATTATGCAAATTTGTCTCCTCAGATAGATCTGGATCAGGAGACAAGAGGCTCTCTTCTTTGGTGGTTGTCGCCGGATCATCTGTCCCAAGGGACGTGCTTCCGCAGACCCTCATGGGTGATAGTGACAACGGACGCCAGCCTACTAAGTTGGGGTACAGTCTGGAATTCCCTGAAGGCTCAGGGTGTGTGGACTCAGTCGGAGTCTCTTCTTCCAATCAATATTCTAGAATTGAGAGCAATATTCAATGCGCTTCAGGCGTGGCCTCAGTTGGCTTCGGCCAAATTCATCCGCTTTCAATCGGACAATATCACGACTTTGGCTTACATCAATCATCAGGGAGGAACAAAGAGTTCCTTAGCGATGGCAGAAGTATCCAAGATAATTCGGTGGGCGGAGGCTCACTCTTGCTATCTGTCAGCAATTTACATCCCAGGAGTGGACAACTGGGAAGCTGACTTTTTAAGCAGACAGACGTTTCACCCGGGGGAGTGGGAACTCCATCCGGAGGTCTTTGCCACTCTGATCCTCATATGGGGCAGACCGGAATTGGATCTGATGGCATCTCGTCAGAATGCCAAGCTCCCAAGATACGGATCCAAGTCAAGGGATCCTCAGGCCGAACTGATAAGTGCCTTGGCAGTGCCTTGGTCGTTCAACCTAGCTTATGTGTTTCCACCGTTTGCTCTCCTTCCCCGGGTGATTGCTTGGATCAAACAGGAGAGGGCTTCAGTAATTCTAATCGCACCTGCGTGTAGGACTTGGTATGCCGATCTAGTGGACATGTCATCTCTGCCACCGTGGAAGCTTCCATTGAGGCAGGACCTTCTCATTCAGGGACCCTTCCAACATCCGAATCTAGTTTCTTTGCAACTGACTGCTTGGAGATTGAACACTTGATTTTATCTAAGCGGGGTTCTCTGATTCGGTCATTGATACTTTGATTCAGGCACGTAAGCCTGTTACTAGAAAGATCTACCATAAGATATGGCGTAAATATCTTTATTGGTGCGAATCCAAGGGCTACTCATGGAGTAGAGTTAGGATTCCCAGGATTCTGTCTTTTCTCCAAGAAGGATTGGAGAAAGGGTTATCAGCAAGTTCCTTAAAAGGACAAATCTCTGCTTTGTCAATTTTACTACACAAACGTTTGGCAGATGTTCCAGACGTTCAGTCTTTTTGTCAGGCTCTGACCAGAATCAAGCCTGTGTTTAGACCAATTGCTCCACCCTGGAGTTTGAATTTAGTTCTTAATGTTCTTCAAGGGGTTCCGTTTGAACCCATGCATTCCATAGATATTAAGTTATCTTGGAAGGTTTTATTTTTGGTTGCTATTTCTTCTGCTCGTAGAGTTTCTGAGCTTTCAGTGTTACAATGTGACTCGCCTTATGTTATCTTCCATTCTGATAAGGTGGTTTTATGTACCAAACCTGGTTTCCTTCCTAAGGTTGTTTCTAATAAGAATATTAATCAGTAAATTGTTGTTCCTTCATTATGTCCTAACCCTTCTTGGACATGGTCCGTGCCCTGAAGTTTTACTTGCAGGCGACTAAGGAATTTCGTCAATCATCTTCATTATTTGTTGTTTTTTCTTGAAAGCGTAAGGTCAGAAAGCTACGGCTACCTCTTTCTTTTTGGCTGAAGAGTATCATCCGTTTGGCATATGAGACTGCGGGTCAGCAGCCTCCTGAAAGAATTACGGCTCATTCTACCAGGGCTGTGGCTTCTTCATGGGAATTTAAAAACGATGCTTCTGTTGAACAGATTTGCAAGGCTGCAACTTGGTCGTCTCTTCACACTTTTTCCAAATTTTCCAAATTTGATACTTTTGTTTCTTCTGATGCTGTTTTTGGGAGAAAGGTTCTTTAAGCAGTGGTGCCTTCCGTTTAGGTTCCTGTCTTGTCCCTCCCTTTTATCCGTGTCCTGTAGCTTTGGTATTGTATCCCACAAGTAAGGATGAAATCCGTGGACTCGTCATATCTTGTAAAAGAAAAGGAAATTTATGCTTACCTGATAAATGTATTTCTTTTACGATATGACGAGTCCACGGCCCACCCTGTCATTTCTAAGACGGGTATGTACTTATTTTTATTAAACTTCAGTCACCTCTGCACCTTTGGCTTTTCCTTTTTCTTCCTAACTTCAGTCGAATGACTGGAGGGGGAGGGAGGGGAGGAGCTATATATACAGCTCTGCTGTGGTGCTCTTTGCCACTTCCTGCTAACAGGAGATTTAATTCCACAAGTAAGGATGAAATCCGTGCACTCGTCATATCGTAAAAGAAATAAATTTATCAGGTAGCATAAATTTCCTTTTTACTCTGACCTAAGCTTGTGAGCGCTGTCACTTTATATTTTTGTTTAATTTATTACCTTCAAAAATGAGGCCTCAGTTGAACAGATTTGCAATGCTGCAACTTTGTCTTCATTACACACGTTCACAAAGTTCTATAAATTTGATGTTTTTGCCTCAGCAGATGCTTCTTTTGGGAGAAGGTTCTACAAGCGGTGGTGCCTAGTAATTAGGATTGCATTTCCTTTTTTCCCTCCCGAACATTTGTAAACACTATGTAGGTTAAGAATGTTCTTTTAGACTCACTGCCAACAGAAGGAAAATTAAAATGTATGCTTACCTGATAAATTCTATTCCTTCTTGGCAGTGTCCACAACCCCGCCCAAATTTGAAATGTGTAGTAGCTGCAGTCGTTTTATTTTTGCACATTCTGTACCCCATGTATCTCTCTTCACTTTTCTTTATCTTCGGTTTGAGCTACTGAGAGTCTAGGGGAAGTGGGAGGGATATTTATAGCTTTGTTTGCCTCTTCCTGGTGGCCAGGTAGAGTAATTCCCATATGAACGGTCTTTTTGTTGTATTACAAATGGAAGATTTGAATCAATAGTGTGACAATTAAGCCTTTCCACGCAGCCGTCACTATGGGGAAGGTGTGGGCATGAAGGGGTTAATAGCACTCAGTCACTGCTTTTCCCTTACCTTTATCTCGACAAAGGACCTAAAGGGACACCAAATTAACCCCCAAACCCTGCCTACACCACCCCAGTTACTAATTGCTGCCACCACCAAGAGTTTTGAATAAGGATGTCTTGGAAACCCAATAACTCACATAACTAACAACCAGTTTATGTGCCTTTCATCTTATCTCTTCAGAGTGTGAATTCAGATATTAGAGACAAAAGACTTTCTATATGTTTAATAACAAAAGACAAATACAGGTTACACAGTGCCAAATTATAAAAACATACAAAAATAACAAAAAAACAAGATATGCAAAAATACAATTCTTTAAAATAAAATGGGACATAATAAACAAACACAATACCTATATGTATTACCAAGTTTCTTTAGGTATGTGGAGAACCTACTTCAGGTGTTACTTCTGGTCCTAGGCAAATTCTGAATAATTTTTCTGTTGCATACAATTATAACTCAGCCTCCCTTTGTCTCATCAAGACCACCGCTTTTGTGATAATTTACGATTAGACATTCTATGCAAGTAAATCAAGGTACCAAGAGAATGGGGGAGGGAGGGGGTCTTTAGACCACTGCATTCTTAACACACATAGATCTTACACAAAGAAAGAACAGTTCAGAGTAACCCTGGCAATACTGACATACCTCCTCTGCTGGGTAGCTAAATTCAGGTATTAACTACGTCTCATGAGTGTATCATGACAAATAGATTGTATTCATTTTTATCTCTCTGAGAATTGGGAGTATAGCCATTGGGAAACAATAATGTCTGCAATTTGGCTATTTCTAATCGTTCTCTCCTTACATGGTGATTAATTAGAGAACTGTACTATTGGTGAGCCTCAGTTCTTTAATTATTTTCCATGTTTCAATATTGCACTATATTTGATATATATTTATATTTGTGTGTGGTGTTGATAAATTTGTTTTGTAATTTTCCCTATTAACTTTGCACCCAGACTTGTCTGGGGTTAACTGCCTGGATCTCTGGGGACACTGCAACTGACTGTGAGTGCTGTTGAGCACCCAGTGCTTTGCATTTTACAGGGCCATGATGTGTACCTGGTCCAGTTTGAGAGTACAGTCAATTTCCGTGTTTTGTATGTGTCTACAGAGATTACATTTGTCCTGTGCAAGTTTGGCTGTGGATAGGAACCCAGGAGGGAAGAATTCTTAATGTGGTTCTTGGGCTTGACCCTTTTGGCCAGATGCAGTAATTAACTCTTCTTCTTGCTTTTAATCTTAGCTGTGTACTTGCAAGATAGTGCCAGACTTTCTCTGTGTGTGGCGTCGATTAATTTTATTTTGTAATTTTCCCTACGGGCTATTCACCCAGCCTGCTTTGGTCTCTGGAGGCTATTGAGCACCCAGGGCTGTGCATTTTGCAGGGTCATAGGATGTGTGCACAGAAAAAAGAATTCAGACCTCAGCGCTGATAACACAAAGCTGCTGTATTTCTTAGGGAGCCCCTCTATCCCTAAAGAACAAAACACTCACTTTAGAACAGTTTAACCACTAGATAAGCAGACGCTCTGCTTAATAGTGATTAACACTGCTGCACTATTAAAATAGCTAAATGTGTGCAGTACCTCTAAGAAGTAATCCCTAATAAGTAATATATAATTGGGATAAATATAACTATGGTGAATATCTCCAAACAATAAACTTCCTATGATATGGGATGCAAAATAGCTGAAAATATTATTTAATATATATCATAAAAACAATAAGTCACAATCATAAAAACACAATCAATCACAATATAACTCAATGTCACAGTAAATCAGTGCTATAGCAGTGGAAAAACATAACAATCATAAAAACATAACAAATGTTAAAAAGAGACAATTGATAAGTCGTTTGTTGAAGAGCAATTTGTTTCCTCAAAAAATGCCGTCTTTTGTATTAAAATGTAAGTCTTTTAGGTCATAAAAGAGAGTCTTTTTGATGAAATAACAGTGTTAGTTGTAATTCCAAAGTTAGCTGATGGTTCAGTTAGCGTAGTGGTTATTTCAGAGAAGCCATGCAAAGCTATATTTGGATGAGAAGAAGGATGGAAAATCCTTTTACAAGCAAGAAAGTGAATATGGCAAAAGGTGCACTTTATTACTTACACCAGAAGCCAGTCACTTTCTTGCTTGTAAAAGGATTTTCCATCCTTCTTCTCATCCAAATATAGCTTTGCATGGCACTACGCTAACAAAATACTTAAAGCTTGAATGTCAGATTTAAACAAAGGCAGTCATGGTAAAATTAGAGTCCTGAAAAATAATAATTTTAATAAAAAAATAAAAATATCTATATATATATATATATATATATATATATATATACAGTGAATATAAAAAGTCTACACACCCCTGTTAAAATGTCAGGTTTGTTTCTGTGATGTAAAAAAATGAGACAAAGATAAATCATTTCAGAACTTTTCCAGCCTTAATGTGACTTATAAACTGTACAACTCAATTGAAAAACAAACTGAAATCTTTTAGGTGGAGGGAAGTAATAATAATAATAATAATAATAATATGGTTGCATAAGTGTGCACACCCTAAACTAATACTTTTTTGAAGCACCTTTTAATTTGATTACAGCACTCAGTATTTTTGGGTATGAGTCTATCAGCATGGCACATCTTGACTTGGCAAGTTTTACTCACTCTTCTTTGCAAAAACACTCCAAAACGGTCAAATTGAGAGGGCATCTGCTGTGCACAGCCCTCTTCAGATCACCCCACGGATTCAGGTCTGGGCTCTGGCTGGGCCATTCCAAAACTTTAATCTTCTTCTGGTGAAGCCATTCCTTTCTTGATTTGGATGTATGCTTTGGGTCGTTGTCATGCTGAAAGATGAAGTTCCTCTGCATGTTCAGCTTTCTAGCAGAAGCCTGAAGGTTTTGTGCCAACATTGACTGCTATTTTGAACCATTCATAATTCCTTTTACCTAGACTAAGGCCCCAGTTCCAGCTGAAGAAAAACAGCCCCAAAGCATGATGCTGCCACCACCATGCTTCACTGTGGGTATGGTGTTCTTTTGGTGATGTGCAGTGTTGTTTTTGCGCCAAACATATTGTCATGATACAATCATGTGGAGTAGTTGATACCTAGATTGGCTACCAGGCAAAGGTGGTATTGTGGTCTCAGCCTGGAAAAGGTTAATGTGAATTGTTTTTTCTGTGTGTGAAATCTGCTTTCAGAAAAGATGTAAGCCGAGACCCCCCTCCTTCCCCCTCCTTAGCCAGTCACAGGTCTGAGGTGAAGTGTTCTTTGTGTAACTGGTAACTGTGTGTAGGAATGCAAAAAGCTCCTCCCCTACTGGGAGCTAAGACTTGTTTGCATTGGCTGTACTCGTTGTAAATTATAACCAGGGCGATGTCTGACAAGACAAAGAAAGTTTAGCTTAGGTATGTAACAGAAAGAATTGTGGGTAGAACTGGGACTCAAGTCACTAACATCATGAACAGCAGCTCTCCACATCTAAAGGAATTTGATAATAAGTAAGATATTGTGTTTCTATTTTATGTCCCCTATTCTTTTTAAAGAATTGTAACTAGACATGTGCGATTCGGTTCGGTTCGATTCGGAAATTCGGCAAATTCGGCAATTCGGATCAAACCGAATTTCCGAATTGAAATTTTGCCGAATTTTCCGAATCGAACCGAATCGATTCGTAAATTCGGATGGCCATTGGATTACACTAGTATTATACAGTATGTTAGGTTAACACCTAATATACAGTATAATACTAGTCTAATCACACCTAACACTTACCGAATTGCCGAATTTACGAACCGAATCGAACCGAATCCAGCCGAATTTCTTCGAATCCGAATGAATCCGAAACAAATCCGAAACGAATCGATTCAAAATTTTCCGAATTTGAATCGATCCGAACCGAACTTCGAAAAATTCCGAATCGATCCGAACCGAACCGAATTTTTTCGCCATGCACATGTCTAATTGTAACTTTGCAGTTGTATGGTTTTTTTGTATGTCTTTATAATTTTGCACTGTGTAACTTGTATTGATATTTTTGTTATTAAACACATAGAAAATCTCATTCTGTCTTTGGGGCTCTAATATCCAAATTCACACTCCTGTTGAGACAAGG
Source organism: Bombina bombina (assembly GCF_027579735.1). Classification (NCBI taxonomy): domain Eukaryota; kingdom Metazoa; phylum Chordata; class Amphibia; order Anura; family Bombinatoridae; genus Bombina; species Bombina bombina. The sequence goes on along the minus strand of NC_069499.1, from coordinate 824,783,963 downwards.
TTAAAGGCACGTTACCTAATTGTTAAATTGTGTGAGTTTTTGGGGGTTCACAAAATGCTCCTTTAATGTAGAAGTTTTGGGTGGTGGTAGAAATTAATTAGACCAGTGTGGACAGGATTTGAAGGTTATTGTGGTATCCCTTTTAAGGTCCATTTGTAGAGTTGCAAGGTTAAGGGAACCAGAGCTGTGTGCCATTTACCCCTTCATGCCCATACCCCTCTAGTGTGACGCTGAGAAGGTTTGATTGGTCACAAACATCTTTGGAATTATGGCCAAAAAAATTAACATTGGTTTCATCAGACCATAACACCTTTTCCTACATGCTTTTGGGAGACTTCAGATGTCCCCAGTTATAAGAGGGTGTGCACAATTATGCAACCACACTATTTTAGGTTTTTTGTTTATTTCCTTCCACCTAAAAGATTTCAGTTTGATTTTCAATTGAGTTGTACAGTTCATAGGTCACAATAAAGGTGGAAAAAGTTCTGAAATTATTTATCTTTGTCTCATTTTTTTACATCACAGAAACCTGACATTTTAACAGGGGTGTGTAGACTTTTTATATCCACTGTGTATATATATATATATATATATATACACAGTGGATATATATATATATATTGGCAGTGAGAGTCCACAAGAATATTCATAACCTATGGGAAATACTATTCCTGGCCACCAAGAGGAGGCAAAGACACCCCAAACAAGACTATAAATATACCTCCTTCTTCCCCTACCCTCCAGTAGTTCTTTTTCTCATATCATGGAGGTAGGCAGAGAGAGGTGTTCCGGACATAGATTTGCTGGCTTCCGGAATCAATGCTAAGCTATCAAGGTATGGCCCTAGGACTAGGGATCCTAAGGTGGAGCTAATGGGTGCTTGTGGTTCCATGGAACTACAACTTGGTTTATCTGATTCCTCCTATTGTTCTTTGTCTCCGAGAGGTAGATTGGATAAAAAAGGAGGGAATTCAAACTATTTTGATTTCTCCTGCGTGGCCACATAGGTTTTGGTATGCTGACTTGAAAATGTCATCTGCTCCTCTTTGGCAACTGTCTCTTTGCCAGGATTTGTTGTCTCAGAGTCCATTCTTTTATCAGGATCTTGATACTCTGCAGCTAACTTCCTGGAGGTTAAATGGTTGAGAGATGTTCTCTGCCTGAATGTTTCTCTCTTTCAGGTCGGCTGACCTGTTTATAGTTCTGTGCACTGATAAGTTCAGTGTTATCTTCTTAGTGCGGAGTGTTGACTCTGCGTCTATTTCTCTTGTCTTCAGGAGGTTCTGAAGATGGTCTGTGTGTTTGGGGTCACTCTTGGACGTTTGATGTTCGGTTGGCTATTTTGCCAGTTCTGTTTACATTTTGGCTTGTGCTTTCCCTAATTTGATTCTAGTTGCTCCCTAGGTAGCATGTTCGTTTTGAGGTTATATAAAGTTTTGTTTTTGTTTGTGAGTGTGACCGCATTTTTGAGGAGACGGTGTTGGATCAAGCTCTCTGTTTTTTTCCAGGTGGGATGAATCTCCTTCTTGTGGTTAAGAGTTCTTTCAGAGGCCTATAGGGAAACAGACATGGCTCCTTTATCAGGATTTTTGGCTTGGGCCTTTTGGTTCAGGCCTCAGTTGAGTGGTTGAGCAGTAGTTGTTCTATAGCTCCTTTCTTTTCATTCATGATATTCCTATGTTTTTCTATTCTCTGTGAGATATTAGGGAGATGGTGCTTATAATTGGGACTGCTCTTTTTCGTTTTTCTCACCCGGACATTGTGAACTCTACAGCTTGGGTATTGGTTTCCCATAGGTTATGAATATTCTTGTGGACTCTCATTGCCAATAGAGGGAAAACTAAAATTATTCTTACCTGATGATAACTTAATTTCCTTCTTGGCAGTGAGAGTCCACAAACCCACCCTATTATATTTTGTAGTGGCGGCAGTCTTTTGCACGTTTGTACCCCTTGTATCTCTCCTCACTTTTCCTTATCCTTGGCTGAACTACTGGAGGGTAGGGGAAGTGGGAGGGATATTTATGGTCTTGTTTGGGGGGTGTCTTTGCCTCCTCCTGGTGGCTAGGAATAGTATTTCCCATAGGTTATGAGTATTCTCGTGGACTCTCACTGCCAAGAAGGAAATAATTTTTTCTTTTACAATATATGACGAGTCCACAGATTTCATCCTTACTTAAAGGGACAGTCTAGGCCAAGATAAACTTTCATGATTCAGATAGGGCATGTAATTTTAAACAATTTTCCAATTTACTTTTATCACCAATTTTGCTTTGTTCTCTTGGTATTCTTAGTTGAAAGCTTAATCTAGGAGGTTCATATGCTAATTTCTTAGACCTTGAAGGCCACCTCTTTTCAGAATGCATTTGAACAGTTTTTCACCACTAGAGGGTGTTAGTTCACGTATTTCATATAGATAACACTGTGGGGAGCAGGCAGTGATTGGCTAAACTGCAAGTCTGTCAAAAGAACTGAAATAAAGGGGCAGTTTGCAGAGGCTTAGATACAAGATAATCACAGAGGTTAAAAGTATATTATTATAACTGTGTTGGTTATGCAAAACTGGGGAATGGGTAATAAAGGGATTATCTATCTTTTAAAACAATAACAATTCTGGTGTAGACTGTCCCTTTAAGGGATATTGCCTCCTGGTCAGCAGGAGGAGGCAAAGAGCACCACAGCAGAGCTGTATATATAGCTCCTCCCTTCCCTCCCACCCCAGTCATTCTCTTTGCCTGTGTTAGTAAGATAGGAGCTGGCAAAGTGAGGTGTTAGTTTATTTTCTTCAATCAAGATTTTATTATTTTTAAAGTAGTGCCTCTGAGTACTGCTTTGTGCTGGGGTGTAGCCTAGACCAGATCAGTCTCTTCAAAACAAAAAGAGAAGCATCTGGTGGCTTTAAGGCAATGGGAACTGGTGGGAAATAATTCTGACTGCGCCTCCTTTCTGTACTGACCCCCCTGTGATAATACTTATAGGGATTGCTGCACTATGACTCCTAACGTGCTAGGGGTTACTGGGTCGTTATGGAAAGCAGTGGGGCTAATTGTGGCTCTCCTTGCGGTCCTTAATAATTTTAGGTACCGACCGGGAGATTTCTTCTGAGCTGTGATGCTCGAGCTCAGTGTGAGAGGAATTCCCTTTTTTAATATTTGTGTACAAGGGATCCGATGTTTGAAAAGACTTTGGCTCTGTGTGGGGGTAACTATATGCTACACGAACCATGCGGTACTGCTGCTCATTTAGGTATCTCTCCCATAACAATGGCTGAACGGCCGGGAGGTTACTATTGCAACACCCATGGAGGGCGGAGATTGTCAGGGTACTGAGTTTGTGGAGGCCAATATGTATAAACTGTGTGTGTTTAGACTGGCGTGTTAATCCCAGGGCGCTCATTATTGTACTTAAGGTAGAGTGCCCTGTCGTTGCTTATCCCGGTAACTGAAAATATGGCGACCGGGAGATAATTGTTCACACGCCCACGAGGGGCGGAGTCTGTTTGGCGCCAGTTTCGTGGCGCTTTTCTGCTTAACCTTCCGGTTCTCTGAAGGATCAGGGATAACAGTATTTTTTGTATCATGTTCCCTGTTATCGGAATGGGCTTGGTGTTAGTTTACGCTTCAATGTCAGTGTTTTCAGCCGAGTCACTCCTTGTATTAAAGGATTGTCTGGGGAAACAAGTTTAATAAAGAAGTTGTTATTTATCTCTTACCTGGTTGATTTACATTGTAATGATATATTACATAAGAGTTTGAGAGGGCGAATACTGACTATTTTTTCCCTCCAGTGTCCTCATTATACACAAAACTTGCTAAAAAACGCAAAAGAGAATGTTACTTTATAATTTAAAGAAACAGTGCTCTGCGGTTCCTTACAAGGGGAATTATGGCTCTAGACATTGATTTTTTATTGTACATAGCAATGTATGTTAATGCTAACCAGATTGTTCTGTTCCCCATGTTTTAAGGGACATATTTTAAGTATTAGATGCTTTATGCAGTATTTTAATACTTTTCACATATTTAGTGCAGATAAATTAGACTTGCTGGTAACAAGTTTATTTAAAGTGAAAGATGGCACAAAAAGGGGGGCTTTCAGTCTTTGTACACTTTAACTTTTAGCTGTACTTGAAATAAACTTTTGTAAATCACCTATGTTTTTTTCTGCCCAGTGAACTATCTAGTTACTGTTTATAATAAAGTCGGTAACACTTTTAGTCAGGGTCCCACGATGGGTGCCCTTTTACTGGCTCCTCGCCTACATCCTTAGATTGGCAGGCGCCTAAATTTGCATGTACAATATTGCACCCGAATATAATTTGCTTTTGTACAATTAGTTAATAGTCTCTTTTTTTTAAACAGTTAAGGTTACAGTAAGGCTCATTTTTATTTGGCCATTACTGAGGACAGCTAGCTGTAGTAGCCTGATGGTTATCTTAGCTGTCTGGCTAGCGGAAGGTTTGCAGTTTGAAACTTGCTGCAGCTATTTACACTTTGTATGTGTGCTAGCAAGCTTTTTTAGAGTGGAAGTTCTGTTCCTTGGGTGCATTTATCCTTTGCCACTTAGGATGGCACAGAAGCAAACGCCACAATAGAGTTTGCTTTAAGATATAAAAGGATTTAAAGCTCTTAAATTAGTTAATTCTATACTTTCTTAAAAATGGCAGCTAAGAGTTCTGGATTTCCGTCTTAGCACGCTGAGTTTTATGATTGAAATTATGGTCTACGGATGTGTCTTCTACATCTAAGCTTTTGGCTTTTCCTTGCAAGGGAAGGACCCTGTTCGGGTCTGACTTGAAGGAGATTATTTCTGTCATCTCGGGAGGTAAGAGTTATTCCCTCCACTTGGGATAATTTCTCCAATCGGAGGGGACGGCAGAGTAATTTTTCGTGCCTTTCAAAACTTTGAGGGAACCCTCCTTTCCCTTTCTTCTAACACCAGTCTTGGAACAAGGTAACCATCCCAAGACGTCTGCTGCTACTCCCAAGTCGGCATGGAGGGTTGGACTCCGATCCGGGACTAGATCTAGTAGGGGGCAGACTGTCCTTTTTTCATCCAGGTTTGGATAGGGAGGTTCAGGATCCCTGGGCATTAGAAATAGTGTCTCAGGGATACAAGCTGGTATTCAGTCATTCTTCCCCAGAGGAAGGTTTTTTCTTTCTCGATTGTCTGTAAACTAGATAAAGAGAAAGGCGTTATTACACTATCTAAGAGACCTTTCCCCTATGGGGGTAATTGTTCCCGTTCCATTTCAGAGACTGGTTTTATTCCAGTCTGTTCGTAGTTCCCAAGAGAGAGAACTTTCAGATCTATCTTAGCTCTCAGAATTCCATCCTTCAAGATTGAGACTATTAGGACAAGTCCCTAAGGTTTGCCTTTCTGGACAAACATTTTCAGTTTGTGGCCCTTCTTTTTGGGCGGACCACGGCACCCAGGATCTTCATGAAGATTCTAGGGTCTCTGCTGGCAGCTCTCAGGCCGCGGGGCATTGCAGTGGCGCCTTCTCTGGACGATATTCTGATCCAGGCGTCGTCTTATCAGCTGACAAAGTCTCATACCGACATGGTTCTATCCTTTCTAAGGACTCACGGGTGGAAGGTGAATCTAGAAAAGAGTTCACTAATTCCACAGACAAGGGTTCCTTTCCTAGGAACTCTAATAGATTCGATATCCATGAAAATCTTCTTGACGGAGGTCAGAAAGTTGAAGATTCTGAATACATGACGAGCCCTTCAGTACAATCCTCGACCATCAATGGCTCAGTGCATGGAGGTAATTGGATTGATGGTGGCGGCAATGGACATCATTCTGTTTGCTCGTTTTCATCTCAGACCTCTACAACTGAGCATGCTCAGACAGTGGAATGGAGATTATTCAGATCTGGATCAGGAGACAAGAGACTCTCTTCTTTGGTGGTTGTCACAGGATCATCTGTCCCAAGGGACGTGCTTCCGCAGACCCTCATGGGTGATAGTGACAACGGACGGCAGTCTACTAGGATGGGGTGAAGTCTGAAATTCCCTGAAGGCTCAGGGTGTGTGGACTCGGTTGGAGTCTCTACTTCCAATCAATATTTTGGAGTTGAGGGCAATATTCAATGCACTTCAGGCTTGGCCTCAGTTGGCTTCGGCCAAATTCATCCGATTTCAGTCGGACAACATCACGACTGTGGCTTACATCTATCATCATGAAGGAACAAGGAGTTCCTTAGCGATGACAGAAGTATCCAAGATAATTCGGTGGGTGGAGGCTCACTCTTGTTATCTGTCAGCAATCTACATCCCAGGAGTGGATAACTGGGAAGCGGATTTTTTGAGCAGACAGACGTTTCATCTGGGGGAATGGGAACTCCATCCAGCGGTCTTTGCCTCCCTGATTCTCAGGTGGGATAGGCCGGAGCTGGATCTTATGGCATCTCGTCAGAATGCCAAGCTCCCAAGATACGGATCCAGGTCCAGGGATCCTCAGGCCGAACTGATAGATGCCTTGGCAGTGCCTTGGTCGTTCAACCTAGCTTATGTGTTTCCACAATTTGCTCTCCTTCCCCAGGTGATTGCTCGGATCAAACAGGAGAGGGCTTCAGTGATTCTCATCGCTCCTGGTATGCAGATCTGGTGGACATGTCCTCTCTGCCACCGTGGAAGCTCCCATTGAGGCAGGACCTTCTCATTCAGGGACCCTTTCATCATCCGAATCTAATTTCTCTACAGCTGACTGCTTGGAGATTGAACGCTTGATTTTATCTAAGCGAGGGTTCTCTGATTCGGTCATTGATAACTTGATTCAGGCACGTAAGCCTGTTACTAGAAAGATTTACCATAAGATATGGTGTAAATATCTTTATTGGTGCGAATCCAAGGGTTACTCATGGAGTAAGATTAGGATTCCTAGGATTTTGTCTTTTCTCCAAGAAGGATTGGAGAAGGGGTTATCAGCAAGTTCCTTAAAGGGACAGATTTCTGCCTTATCTATTTTGCTACACAAACGTCTGGCAGATATTTTGGATGTTCAATCCTTTTGTCAGGCTCTGACTAGGATCAGGCCTGTGTTTAGACCTATTGCTCCTCCTTGGAGTTTGAATTTAGTTCTTAAGGTTCTTCAAGGGGTTCCGTTTGAGCCTATGCATTCCATAGATATTAAGTTGTTATCTTGGAAAGTTTTGTTTATGGTTGCTATTTCTTCTGCTCGCAGAGTTTCTGAGCTTTCAGCTCTACAATGTGATTCTCCTTACCTTATTTTTCATTCTGATAAGGTAGTGTTACGTACCAAACCTGGTTTTCTTCCTAAGGTTGTTTCCAACAAAAATATTAATCAGGAAATTGTTCCTTCATTGTGTCCCAATCCTTCTTCTAAGAAGGAGCGTCTGTTACATAACTTGGACGTGGTCCGTGCCCTGAAGTTTTACTTGCAGGAGACTAAAGAATTTCGTCAATCATCTTCATTATTTCTTGTTTTTTTTCTGGGAAATGTAGGGGCCAGAGAGCTACGGCTACCTCCCTATCTTTTTTGCTGAGGAGTATCATCCGTTTTGCATATGAGACTGCTGGACAGCAGCCTCCTGAAAGAATTACAGCTCATTCTACTAGGGCTGTGGCTTCCTCATGGGCATTTAAAAATGATGCTTCTGTTGAACAGATTTGCAAGGCTGCAACATGGTCCTCTCTTCACACTTTTTCCAAATTTTCCAAATTTGATACTTTTGCCTCGTCCGAGGCTGTTTTTGGGAGAAAGGTTCTTCAAGCAGTGGTGCCTTCCATTTAGGTTCCTGTCTTGTCCCTCCCTTTCATCCGTGTCCTATAGCTTTGGTATTGTATCCCATAAGTAAGGATGAAATCCGTGGACTCGTCATATCTTGTAAAAAAAAAGGAAATTTATGCTTACCTGATAAATTTATTTATTTTACGATATGACGAGTCCACGGCCCACCCTGTTATTTTCTAAGACAGGTCTTTATTTTTGTTATACTTCAGACACCTCTGCACCTTGGCTTTTCCTTTCTCTTCCTATCTTGGGTCGAATGACTGGAGTGGGAGGGAAGGGAGGAGCTATATATACAGCTCTGCTGTGGTGCTCTTTGCCTCCTCCTGCTGACCAGGAGGCGATATCCCATAAGTAAGGATGAAATCCGTGGACTCGTCATATTGTAAAAGAAATAAATTTATCAGGTAAGCATAAATTTCCTTTTTTCCCCTGGTGTGTATAATAATTAAAATTATTCTTACCTGATAATTTTGTGTCAGTGACTGTATATAATGTGGTATTGCAGATAATTATTGACGGATAACTTTATTTGGTATATACACCTTTAAGAATATTATGACTATTTCAGTATAAATGCTGCCCTTTCAATGTAAAAACCTTTCAGAAACATTCAATCTGAGACAGAGGTGCCTCCAGGAACCATATATTATTATACAATCAAAAGGTGAAAGGCTAATAATAATTTCCAATACCAGAAACATATTATTGACATAATGAATCATTCACCTATATGTATCATCTGTGAGGTTAAAGGGTAATTATAGTTGAAAAATGACATTCTTATTTGTTAGAGCATGTCATTGCACCACAATGTATTTATCCTCTGCAAATTGGTTAAACACATGAACTCGCAGAACACAACTGGTCCTGAGTGGTACCTGCTGCTGATCCAATCAGCAGCACTTGTCGCACAGCCGAGCTGTGTAACTAGTGCTGCTGACCAGATCAGCATCAGTTTCTTCTCGGGACCAGTAGTGTTCTGCTGCTGTACTTCTGTACCCCTTTGTATAAACAGATCTGGAATGTTTGTGATATTTTAGATGCAGTTTAATTCATCATTTATAATAAAGATGCACTTTAACTTACTGTTAAATGTAGATATGAAATTCAAATACCCCGTGCTCCGGCCTCGCACATCTAAACTAAGTTTTCTTTGTGAGCTAAAAGTTTGAACTGTTCTCCAATCGGCACTTTAGCTACAAAAAAAAAATGGTGTGAGTGCCGTATGGCTAGAGCATTGATTGGAAAACAGTTAAAGTCTTAAAGGGACAGTCAACCTAAAAAAAAGAGTTAAGTGATATATATATAGATATATTAAAGTGTAAATCGATCATTATGAACAAATGTAGCCCAGTTTTGTGATCTTTATCGTTTGCAAGTAAAAGCACTTACTGTTCGCGCCACTGCCATTTGAAAATGTCCGTTTGGCCCCTCGTGAGTGCCAAAGGTTTAAAATGCCTTAGGGTGCAAATATAGTGTTAAATACTGGAACTAACACTCACACTATACAATCAACCAGATTTTCAGAGGGGTTTGGAATGATTTAACACATAGCTGCCATGGAGGAAGATTCCCAGAACGGCCCCAGAAATGCCATACATAAATAAGTATCACCCTAAGGCATTTCAAACCTTTGGCACTCAAACGTTCCCCCTTCAGTATAATAGGCGCATTGCGCATGCTCTAAAGAAGGTTACGAGGAGGATCGCAAAGTGACTGCTATTCCATGAAGATGATGATGTAGGGGATGATGAAATAGGGGAGGGGCCAAACGGACATTTTCTTACGGCAGCGGCATGATCAGTAGGTGCTTTTACTTGCAAACGATAAAGATCACAAAATTGGGCTACATTTGTACATAATGATCGATTTACACTTTATATATATCACTTAACATAATTTTTAGGTTGACTGTCCCTTTAAGATCACAAAAAAATTGTTTTGAATTGGGCACACGGAGCGCAGGGTATTAGAATTTTAGAGCTACTTTAAAAAGTAATTTAAAGCCTATCTTCATTACAACTGATGAATTAATCTCCATCTAAAATATTGCTAACATGCTGGATCTGTTTAAAGGGGAGAGTTTACCATAATTTTTAACATGTCAGACCTCCCTAACAGGCCAGATTTTCAGGATTAACTTGAATGAGAGCAGGTAAAACAACCTTGTTTACCATGTCTAGACGGATTTACCACAAAGTGTGGAGAACTTATTTGTCTTGGTGTGCGGAACGGGGATTTCCCCGGCAGGGTGATTTGGAGAAAGGTCTATCAGCTAGTTTCTTAAAGGGATAGTCTAGTCAAAATTAAACTTTCATGATTCAGATAGAGCATGCAATATTAAGCAACGTTCTCATTTACTCCTGTTATCAATTTATAATAAGATTTAATTAGAAAGTTGCTTAAAATTGCATGCTCTAGCTGATCTGAATCATGAACGTTTAAGAATGAGCCTTCAGTTAAACAGATATGTAGGCTGCTACTTAGTCCTCGTTGCATACGACTGCCTTCTCTACCTTTCCCTCTCTATTCATTTTGTGTACTTCACAGCTTTGGGTATTAGTTTCACAGAGGTAATGAATGAATTTGTGGACTCACTGTCATTGGAAAGAAAACGTCATTTGTGCTTACCTGATAAATTATTTTCTTTCTTGGCAGTGAGAGTCCATGAGCCCACCCTTGTATAAAAGTGGTGGCACCTCTATTCCCCTTGTATCTTTCTACTTTTCCTTATCCTCGTCTTGAACTACTGAGAGGGTAGGGAGAGTGGGAGGGATATATAAAGCTTTGTTGGAGGTGTCTTTGCTGCCTCCTGATGGCCAGGTGAAGTATTTCCCATAGGTAATTAATGAATTTGTGGACTCTCACTGCCAAGAAAGCAGTTAATCATACATTTTTTATATGTGTATGTATGTATTTACAGACATATTTACACACATATAAGCACATATATGCTTCTTTATATTAACTCTGTCCATAGTCCAATATTTAGAGGGAACAATTTATAATTATTTTTTTTACTTTCTCTCATAACCCCCAACAGGAGTGTAATTCCTTCTGCTGGCTATGTTTATACAGATTTTCTATAACCAATACTTAAGTATAGAAACTTTCAGTATAGGTAGGTATACCACCGGCAAAAAGGTAAAGTAGCTATTTGTAAACAATTTTATACACTCCAGCAGAGTGTATAAAATTGACCTACAGTTACTTTCCCCATACATCACAAATCCCCCCAAATGTTGAGCCCCTATTTGTTTTTCTCAAACGAGCGGAACCCAGCCTAAAGGGGTTCGTCCCCTAAAGGGCGAATATAGGATTTAAAACGACCTGACTTCCAACGCCCTAATTTCTTGATACCTGCCTCCGGAACACCACTGGTCGCCGCGCTAGTGGCCGCCCCGATCCTGAAGGAATGGGACGCAATTTTCAAAGGATCCAGCCCAGCAGCAGCCGCCGCCTTGGCCAAAACCCTTTTAAATTGAAACAACGACAACGCCGACCCGTCTTCATGAATAAATAACTGCCGCAAGCCCCGCGGCCTAATCTGGCAATAATCGTTGAAACTCCTAACTGGGCAACATTCCGGGAATTCGTGCATTCCCAGCAGGAGCCAAGCTCCCTTGCCTTCGGGGTCCGTCTTGGACCTAGGCACAAGAAGCAGCAGCCCATCGTCCGATGGCCGAACGTGCTCCCATTGTATCCCACCATCTCTATCCATCTTAGATGCAGCCACAATTTCGCCAACTCTCAGAGCCCCAGCCAAGGCAAACGAGAAGGCCGCCCTAAACAGTGCCGCCTCAGTGTACCCACCATGTCCCGCAATCTAAGAGGTGTAATAGGTTCCCTACGGTCTTTTTCACGCGGGGACATCCGCCCCCAACCCTTCATTACTTGCTTTACTAGAAATGACCGCGAATAATCCGCGATGCCGAACGTCTTATTGAAGAACGCGACGGCCGAGAGCCTGCTCTGAACAGACAGTTTAGATACGCCCTGACTATGTAACCCCGCCAGCCAATCAAGCACCTGTACCTGTGTAGCAGATTGTACGTCAAACCCCTGTTGCCCGGCGAAGCAAACCCACGATCTCCAGTGTTTCTCATAAGCACACCAAGTCTTGGGAGCCAGGGACACCCTTACTAGGGGGAGGACACTTTCCCAGCCCCCGCCATCTGCCAAAGAAAAGGAGGGCAATTTAGACGGTTTCTCACAGCCCCTGGCGCCACCCTCCTAAACTGATCCCATTGAAATCTGGACAGAGCGTCTGCTATAACGTTTCTAACCCCCGGCATGTGCCGGACCGTGAAACGCACGTTCCACTGCAAGCAACGCAACACTAGGTGACGTAGGTACGTAACCACCCTGGGCGACGAGGCAGAAAGCCGGTTGATGGCATAGACAACACTCATGTTGTCGCACCAAAAAACCACCGCCCGATTGGCCAGTCTCAGTCCCCAGAGCTCGACTGCCACAATGTTTGGGAAAAGCTCCAGCAACGTTAGATTCCTGGTTAAACCAGCCAGAACCCAATCCCTTGGCCACGGAGCCGCGCTCCACTCGCCATTGAAGTAAGCCCCATAACCAAAACCGCCCGCCGCATCAGTGAATAGATGAAGCGATTGATTGGTCATGGGGCCCTCCCGCCAAATGCATACGCCGTTGAATTTCTTTAGAAATTCCTCCCATACCCAGAGATCCTCCATCATCTCTGCTGACACCTCAACCCCGGAAGCCTTCCCCCTCGGGCCCTGCAGTTGGCCCTCAAGCCTCCTGTTGAATACCCTTCCCATAGGAATAGCCCTTCCTGCGAGGTTCAGGAGTCCCAGCAAGGACTGAAGTTCCTTAATGGAAATCGTCTTAGCACTACGTACCCGTCTTCATGAATAAATAACTGCCGCAAGCCCCGCGGCCTAATCTGGCAATAATCGTTGAAACTCCTAACTGGGCAACATTCCGGGAATTCGTGCATTCCCAGCAGGAGCCAAGCTCCCTTTGCCTTCGGGGTCCGTCTTGGACCTAGGCACAAGAAGCAGCAGCCCATCGTCCGATGGCCGAACGTGCTCCCATTGTATCCCACCATCTCTATCCATCTTAGATGCAGCCACAATTTCGCCAACTCTCAGAGCCCCAGCCAAGGCAAACGAGAAGGCCGCCCTAAACAGTGCCGCCTCAAACAGTGACGAGCACACTGACTGCAGTGTACCCACCATGTCCTGCAATCTAAGAGGTGCAATAGGTTCCCTACGGTCTTTTTCACGCAGGGACATCCGCCCCCAACCCTTCATTACTTGATTTACTAGAAATGACCGTGAATAATCCGCGATGCCGAACGTCTTATTGAAGAACGCGACGGCCGAGAGCCTGCTCTGAGCAGACAGTTTAGATACGCCCTGACTATGTAACCCCGCCAGCCAATCAAGCACCTGTACCTGTGTAGCAGATTGTACGTCAAACCCCTGTTGCCCGGCGAAGCAAACCCACGATCTCCAGTGTTTCTCATAAGCACACCAAGTCTTGGGAGCCAGGGACACCCTTACTAGGGGAAGGACACTTTCCCAGCCCCCCGCCATCTGCCAAAGAAAAGGAGGGCAATTTAGACCGTTTCTCGCGGCCCCTGGCGCCACCCTCCTAAACTGATCCCATTGAAATCTGGACAGAGCATCCGCTATAACGTTTCTAACCCCCGGCACGTGCCGGGCCGTGAAACGCACGTTCCACTGCAAGCAACGCAACACTAGGTGACGTAGGTACGTAACCACCCTGGGCGACGAGGCGGAAAGCCGGTTGATGGCATAGACAACACTCATGTTGTCGCACCAAAAAACCACCGCCCGATTGGCCAGTCTCAGTCCCCAGAGCTCGACTGCCACAATGATTGGGAAAAGCTCCAGCAACGTTAGATTCCTGGTTAAACCAGCCAGAACCCAATCCCTTGGCCACGGAGCCGCGCTCCACTCGCCATTGAAGTAAGCCCCATAACCAAAACCGCCCACCGCATCAGTGAATAGATGAAGCGATTGATTGGTCATGGGGCCCTCCCGCCAAATGCATACGCCGTTGAATTTCTTTAGAAATTCCTCCCATACCCAGAGATCCTCCTTCAACTCTGCTGACACCTCAACCCTGGAAGCCTTCCCCCTCGGGCCCTGCAGTTGGCCCTCCAGCCTCCTGTTGAATACCCTTCCCATAGGAATAGCCCTTCCTGCGAAGTTCAGGAGTCCCAGCAAGGACTGAAGTTCCTTAATGGAAATCGTCTTAGCACTACGTACGGACAAAACCACCTGCAACAGGCGGTCAACTTTGTCCCGTGGCAATCTACAAACCGCCGCCACAGTATCTATTTCGATACCAAGAAAAGTAAGGCAAGAACATGGACCCTGTGTCTTATCCTCTGCCAAAGGCACCCCGAATCTACCCATCAAGTCTTGCATGATAACCATCATGCGTGAGCATTCATCCGAACCTGCCCTACCTACCAACAGGAAGTCATCCAGGTAGTGGGCCACGGCCCCACCCCCAGATGCCCTCTGCACCACCCAATGTAGAAAGGAACTAAAACATAGCACATGACAGCGAGCACCCCATGGGAAGACATTTGTCCACATAGAAAGCTGACTCTATGTCCAGTTTCGCCATTAGCGCCCCCGCACCTTTGCCCCAGACGATACCAAGAGCATCGTCAAAGGACTGGTAGTGTACCGTGCTCATGTCCGGGTCGATGGCATCATTCACCGACCCCCCTTTTGGAAAGGACAAGTGATGTATAAGCCAAAATTTGCCTGTGTCCTTTTTGGGTACTACCCCCAATGGGGATACTACTAAATCGGGCAGCGGCCTGGCCACAAAGGGGCCGACCACCCTGCCCAAAGCCAGCCCCTTACTCAACTTTTCCCGCACTACCTCAGGGAATTCATATGCTGAGCACCGGAATCCTGAACCCTTCCCGTAATCCCGACCTGAGCAGCTGAGCTGCCTCCTGGTCAGGGTAACGCGTCAGCCAAGGCTCCATGGCTGGTAACCTAAGTGGGGTTGGGGCCCTTGTACCCAGGACCGCCCCTGGATGCTGATTTGTCTGTGCCGGCATCCTTCCTCTTGATGCAATCTGCCCCTGAATGAGGTCCGCTACAGAATTTGCAGATGTGACGAAAGGAACAACTAGCACCTCTGTCAAACTGCTTATCCTGGAATTTCCAGCATTCCCTACCCCACCGCTTTGGCCTCTGCACCACTCTGCTGGCCCCTAGCCGCGGCCCAGGGGTGCTGCCTGCACCCCCTTCAAGCCCTAGTTTGGACCACAGATCAATATCCTTGGTTCCAAAATGCAGGAGGGGGTTACCCACCATCTTCCTGCGGAAGGCCATGTCGTACTCCCGCCACGCACCTTCCTTGAACCTAGCGCGGATATCATCAATGGTATCCTCGTACTTAAATAGATTATGACCCTGAGTGGGCCATTTATCTACATAACATGTGGCTAGCACCCTAAAGCATTTGTGCCACTCCTCGAATGTCTCTGGCCGCTGGACCTTTTTTGGTCCTGTGCCATCTGCCGTGCGCTCCCTAGCCCTACACGCCTCTGGGGAAAGTTCAAAGATGTTGACGTAGCGTCCATCCTGAATCTTTTTGACCACCTTAGATTTTAGGTGTCCATATAAGGAGTGCACCAAGCACGGGTAAGTGTCGCCGTGAGACGCCACTTGCCGTGACACAGGGGATGCCCCCATGGCCGGGAACCCAATGCTAGATTCCTGTGCTAATGGAACTACATGACTACTCTCCGCTCTAGGAACCTTCCCTTTTACCTGCGCAGCCACCAGCTTCTTTATCATCTTAAACATTTCCTTCTGCCCCTTTCCAACTAAGCCTAAGTCACCTTCACTCTCAGAACCAGACCCACTAGAGGATGAACCCAGCCCTACGTGTGCAGATGTGTGTAAAAGAAACTCACCGCTGGGGGCCAGTGGCGGCGCAGGTCCTGCCGGCGACTGCTGGTATCTGTCCTCTGCAGTAGCTGGGGACGAGGCTGCAATCGGCATTGCTCCTTGCCGGGATGTAGAAGCCATAGCTGGAACAGACGTATCCATGGACAAACCCTGTGGAAACAAAACATTTTGGGGAGTACTCCTTGCGGATGCTTGGACCCCTGGGGGGTTCCCCACCTGCTCCCCAGACAGACATACCCCCAGTGCAGCTGAAACTGCCCTCCTTATCATCTCCTCAGTCCCACTGGAAATCTGACCCTGAGAACCATGCACACTTTCATTGCCAGCCCCACGAATCATACCAGGCGTTACCTGCCTACTCATGTCCCTGGAAAACCCTCCCCCTGAGGCAGTACCTGCCACATCAAGGTATTCGGTATCCCCTTGTATGGCCCCTTGCCTAGCCACAGTTATCCCCCTGTGGACCCCAGAGCACTGAACGGCCTGAGTAGCATGACCGGAGTTTACCCTTCTACCCCTCTGCCTCAAAACAGTAGCTCTCCTGCCTCCAGGCGTTTTCCCCATTGCCTTGCCAGCCATACCAACAGACCGCACATTTGCACGCGCCCCAGCCACCCCAGGTGCCCTCCCATCCGCACAGAGCCTCCCCAACTCACTAGGGCTTCCTCCATGCGGTGACCTGCTCCGGTGTTGATCGCTGCGCACTCTGCCACGCCCGCGCTCCTCCCTGTCTGAAACGTCACTCAGGGAGGATGCGCGTGATGCAGCGCCGGAAGGGGCGGGGCTACGGCCCGACGCAAGCCCAGGGACATGGAGAGCCCGGACCACGTGGGCGCCCTGCCGCTCGGCCTGCTCCCCCTGGCCAATGACCGGACCCCCAGAGGGAAAGTTCCCCACCAGGGCCTGCGCCATTGACAGGACCTAGGCCAAGGCCTCGAGTGAAAGGGCCTGAAGCTGCTGCCAGGACGCCTGCCCAGCAGCAGCATGGCCCGGTTGTGCCACATCCCCCGGAGGGGGATCAGTAAGTGAATCCATTAGATGAGGGTAAAGGGGAGGGGGGGAATCCGGCTGTGGTAAGGAAACCCTGGGAAGACAATGAGCATCGGCCCCTAAAGACCCCGCCCTAAGCAATGAAGGCCCGGGCCTAACAGATTCAGGGACCGGAACACCAGCAGCACCCAGAGCTTCAGGGTGCGTGGGCTGAGTGCTTGAGGGGAGACCCTGGAACCCAGAGCTCACAGCAGTGGCCCTGGTTCCCAGCCCCCCCTCGTGGTAGGCCTATTCTGAACCCTGGGGGCCGACTTAGATTTTGAAACTGGGGAAGGAGGTACCACATCCTCAGAAGCTGATCCACTTTCTCTTGCAGCTCTTCTCATGCCTGGAACCGCCTTCACAACTTTGCTGTATCACTTTGGAGGCACAGACTTTCTCTTGGCACGCTCCATCTCCACAGAAAAGTTCTTCCTTGAAGTCTGGAACCAGGAACAAAAGAGGGCTGCATTCTCTGCAGTCAGGACCTATAAAGGTAAGCAGAAACACCCGCCCCTCCACTTGCAACAATGTAACATCTAGTACCTTCCAGACTTCAACTCAGTTATCCCTTAATTTTGTTACAGGCCCAGTAGAGGGCTCTCCACTTCCAAAATAGCTGGTTTGTGTGGATTCTCTAGTACTGTATTTAAAACACAGCATATAATTTAAAAGCTATCCAATAGCAAAAAGCATATTCTAAGGAAATCATGCAGAAATAAGGAACAAAAGTGATATTCCACAAGCCTTATTTGAATGTTAGCATTCCAATTGCTCAGCTGCTTTGGAAGACCTGAACTGTATATTGAGTTCTAATGGGGATACAGTCTACTTACTGAAATGGCGCATATGTAGATATGCTCAATGTTTTTTTTTAACTGAATATTTTTATGCCATCATAGCACTGTATTAGAGGTTGATGATATGTTTAGCTATATATAGCAAGGTTTTATTTGTAATTGTATAAGCCTGATGAAACAGCCTGTCTAGCTGAGAAACGCGTTGCTTGTTTTTATCATTATTTTAATAAATGTAAGTTTTATCTTACTACTTGCTATATCATATCATTTGCTACATTCCCCCACTCCCCCACTCCCCCACTTAAGAGAGACGCCACCTGAATATTTCCACTGGCTGTGTTTCCTGATTGCGGGAGTTAGGTTTGCTGGATGACCTTGAGAATCCAGCCTGCTCATTTGCACCAATATCCTTTGGTGCAACATCGAATGTGAGTGCATACTTTAATATTTACACACTTTTCCGATATACTTTAGCGATATTAGGCCATGTGGCACCTCTGTTTTTATTCTCCATCTACACAGTACTGTACAAACTAATAGTAATTAAACCATAGCCTATATAAGTAATTCAGTTAGTTACATATTCATTGGACATTATTGAATGTAAGTGCCAGTCACCCCATCACAAACAAAACAGCGGCTGGAGCAGGGTTCCTCAAACCACGGGTTGGTACACATTTCTGGGTCGCAACACCATGTTTTCTGGGTTGTAACTTGTGTGTGTGTTATAGGAGAGTGTGTGATGTGTGCTGTTTGAGAGTGTGTGTTGTGTTGTATATGAGTGTGTTTATGAGTTTGGTGTGTGTGTGCTGTTTGCGTTGTATGAGAGTGTGTGTTGTATATGAGCGTGTAGATGTGTGTGTTTATGAGTGGGGTGTGTGTGCTGTATGAGTGTGTGTGTTTGTGTTGCATGAGCGTGTGCGTGTTGTATGAGAGTATGAGTGTGTAGGTGTGTGTGTTTAAGAGTGTGGTGTGTGTTGTATGAGACGGTGTGTGTTGTATGAGACAGTGCGTGCTGTGTGAGAGTGTGTGTTGTTTGTGTTGTATAAGAGTGTGATTTTTTTTGTATGAGTGTGTGTGTGTGTTATATATGAGCGTGTAGATGTGTGTGTTTATGAGTGTGGTGTGTGTGTTGTTTGAGAGTGTGTGTGCTGTATGATTGTGTGTAGTGTGTGTGCTGTATGAGAGTCTGTGTGTTGTATGAGTGTGTAGATGTGTGTGTTTGAGTGTGGTGTGTGTGTGTGGTATACCTTTAACTCTAACCCCTCCTATATGGTCTCCTCCCTATTTAAGGACTACCTGTAACATTCATTCACTGCCTGATTATTGAAGTCATACCTACTTTGTTGTAGCTAATCTTATTTCAGGTCTCCTGTCATTTGTATCTTGAGCAAAGTAATAATATCAGCATTTACTTTTGCTACCTTTGAATCTCTTATGATCTTGTTGCAACTTTGTTTCTATCAAGTCTGGATCATTGAACGGCCGGATCTACTTTTTTACCGCTACCCGGAAGTAAGCCGCATTCACACACGCTGCCAGTCTCAGACACGGATCTCCCAGTGCGGTAACGGAACACTCACGGTCCTCAAGGTGGTAACGTACACGAACAAAACTAAAGCCTTTAAGCTTCTTACCTGCATGTTTGTTATCACCAGTCCGTATTATTGGGCAACTCCTGTTATCTGCCGTATCTGTTACAAACAAACATTGTGTGTCTGCGGAGTGTCTGAACTTGTATATATTTTAGGATGTGTGTGAATGCGTGAAGTAAAAGGAGATCATTGTATTTCTTACCTGTTGCTACCATTGCTGATTAGGACCGTGTCAGTATTTTCACTCCATCTCTGGCTCTTATATAAATATACATTAAGCATAAGCTATATTTCTTATTTAGAATCTTTATTATTATTAACACCAGAGTCTGTAGTTAATACCAAAATTCATCATATATCAAATGCCTCATGTTGTCTAATCAGGATACATAGAAGTTGTTTTCTGATTAGTTCAAAAAAGAGCAACAAGCTCTAATTTTAGGGCTAATCTTTATATAAAGTTCATTATTACTTGTTTTTTGATTGGTAATCTCTAACATACCACAGTGTGTTGTATGAGACGGTGTTTGCTGTTTATGTTGTATGAGAGTGTGGTGTTTGTGTTATTACCTTTTCTTTCATGTAATTAGCAAGAGTCCATGAGCTAGTGACGTATGGGATATACATTCCTACCAGGAGGGGCAAAGTTTCCCAAACCTCAAAATGCCTATAAATACACCCCTCACCACACCCACAAATCAGTTTTACTAACTTTGCCTCCCGTGGAGGTGGTGAAGTAAGTTTGTGCTAGATTCTACGTTGATATGCGCTTCGCAGCAGGCTGGAGCCCGGTTTTCCTCTCAGAGTGCAGTGAATGTCAGAGGGATGTGAGGAGAGTATTGCCTATTTGAATTCAATGGTCTCCTTCTACGGGATCTATTTAATAGGTTCTCTGTTATCGGTCGTAGAGATTTCTTCTCCTACCTCCCTTTTCAGATCGACGATATACTCTTATATACCATTACCTCTACTGATTCCTGTTTCAGTACTGGTTTGGCTATCTACTATATGTCTTAGGGTAAGTAAGTCTTATTTTATTTATGACACTCTAAGCTATGGTTGGGCACTTTATATGTAAAGTTCTAAATATATGTCTTTAAACATTTATTTGCCATGATTCAGGATGATCAATATTCCTTATTTCAATTGACTTTTTTCCCTGTGGGCTGTTAGGCTCGCGGGGGCTGAAAATGCTTCATTTTATTGCGTCATTCTTGGCGCAGACTTTTTTGGCGCAAAAAATTTCTTTGTCATTTCCGGTGTCATACTTGACGCTGGAAGTTGTTCGTGATTACGTCTTTTTTTTTTACGTTTTGCGCCAAAAATGTCGGCGTCACCGGATGTGGCGTCATTCTTGGCGCCAAAAAATTTAAGGCGCCAATAATGTGGGCGTCTTTTTTGGCGCTAAAAAAATGTGGGCGTCATTTTTGTCTCCACCTTTTTTTCACATTATTTAAGTCTCATTTTTCATTGCTTCTGGTTGCTAGAGGCTTGCTCATTGGCATTTTTTCCCATTCCTGAAACTGTCATTTAAGGAATTTGATAAGTTTTGCTTTATATGTTGTTTTTTCTTTTACATATTGCAAGATGTCTCAAATTGACCCTGGATCAGAAACTACTTCTGGAAAGACGCTGCCTGATGCTGGTTCTACCAAAGTTAAGTGCATTTGTTGTAAACTTGTGGTAACTGTTCCTCCGGCTGTAGTTTGTGATGAATGTCATGATAAACTTGCTAATGCAGATAGTATTTCCATTAGTAATATTCCATTACCTGCTGCTGTTCCCTCAACATCTAATACTCAGGATGTTCCTGTTAATATAAGAGATTTTGTTTCTAAATCTATTAGGAAGGCTATGCCTGTTATTCCTCCTTCCAGTAAACGTAAAAGGTCTTTTAAAACTTCTCATTTTTCAGATGAATTTTTAAATGACTGTCATCATTCTGATTTGTCTGTTACTGATGAGGATTTTTCTGGTTCAGAGGATTCTGTCTCAGATATTGACACTGATAAATCTTCATATTTATTTAAAATGGAATTTATTCGTTCTTTACTTAATGAAGTTTTAATCGCATTAGAGATGGAGGAATCTAGTCCTCTTGATACTAAATCTACTAAGCGTTTAAATTCGGTTTTTAAACCTCCTATAGTTATTCCGGAAGTTTTTCCTGTCCCTGATGCTATTTCTGAAGTAATTTCTAGGAAATGGAATAATCTGGGTACTTCATTTACTCCTTCTAAAAGGTTTAAGAAATTGTATCCTGTGCCATCTGACAGATTAGAGTTTTGGGACAAAATCCCTAAAGTTGATGGGGCTATCTCTACTCTTGCTAAGCGTACTACTATTCCTACGGCAGATAGTACTTCCTTTAAGGATCCTTTAGATAGGAAGATTGAATCCTTTCTAAGGAAAGCTTATTTATGTTCAGGCAATCTTCTTAGGCCTGCTATTTCTTTGGCTGATGTTGCTGCAGCTTCCATTTTTTGGTTGGAGGCTTTGGCACAACAAGTGTCAGACCATAATACTCATAGCATTGTTAAACTTCTTCAACATGCTAATAACTTTGTTTGTGATGCCATCTTTGATATCATTAGAGTTGATGTCAGGTATATGTCTTTAGCTATTTTAGCTAGAAGAGCTTTATGGCTTAAAACTTGGAATGCTGATATGTCTTCTAAGTCAACTTTGCTTTCTCTTTCTTTCCAAGGTAATAAATTGTTTGGTTCCCAGTTGGATTCTATTATTTCAACTGTTACTGGGGGGAAAGGAACTTTTTTACCTCAGGATAAAAAATCTAAAGGTAAATATAGGGCTGCTAATCGTTTTCGTTCCTTTCATCAGAATAAGGAACAGAAGCCTGACCCTTCCCCTAAAGAAATGGTTTCTGTTTGGAAACCATCTCCAGTCTGGAATAAATCCAATAGAATACAAAAAAGAAGAAGGCGCCAACATAGTGTGAATCTATATTAAAAGTTGTTCACTCCCCACACATGAATTGTACTTACAAAAAGGTAAGCACTTGAGAAGTGCTACAACGGCTTTCTGGAGCATTAACAGCTGTCCAGGTAGCTGGTCTCTCGTAGTCAAAATGTGCTCCTAGTGCTGCGTACGATCTGCAGCAATTATGCAGCTTGAGCCCTTTCACCTGCTACTTTCTCTCGTTGTGTTCGTAATAAGAAAGATGCCTAAACCAGGTAGGCTGGTAGCTATGATCGGGTGCCAAGTACTTGATGGTAACGAATCCTGAACAAATAATATCACTCAGCCGTGATAAAAATATGGTTAAAAACAAATGTTTATTGCATAAACATGTATCACAACGCGTTTCCCGGTCTACCTTGACCGCTTCCTCAGGTGAATAAACCATATCTAAAATGCACAGCTTATATTTGCTTAACTCGGCGTTCAAGCCGAATTAGAGCGCATGCGTGAAGGAGTACGCAATCCCCAGAGTAAAAAGGGGTGTGTATCAACGTCTGAATGATTGGTCGTCTAACAGAAAAATCAGACCAACCACAGAGAACTATGGTAACACACCTCTAACGTATGTGTAAGTGTATATCCAATACTTTCCTGATGTACAAGTTGCTACAAAAAGCGTAATTTCATTTAAAATACAAGTAACAATTTGCTCTTCAATAGTATTTATACAAGGTTACCAAAAGTTACTACAGGCGCCGTGGCACTACTAGATTCTAGATGCGTACGTTTTAACCCCTAATTGGGATATTACTCCTTCATGCATTTACATCATAAATGCTATACTGTACTATATATCAGAAACAATGACTTATATCTCAATGAACTGAAATGTATAGGATGTATACTATATAAAAAATAAATAATATCAAATGTAAAAAATATATATACAAAAATATAAAAAAAAAAAACTACCCCTCATGTCAAAGATTACAAATACAATTGCTCATATAAACAATACAAATTCCTGAAAATGATAATACTAGATATATAAAATATATTCATAAAGTATATATATTAAACTGATAAAAAGTTAACATCTATGTGTACTTGTGGTGAATCAAATTACCTCAAGTGATCCCTCTCCCAATACTAAAGCTATCCGGATCAGATTCAGTTTCAGGAGGGATGTTATTGTGTTATCTATAATTAATGGAGAAATATTGTAATACCTCTGTCAGAGTATATTATTAATACTAATATCGAAAAATGATTAATGAAAATAAGAATGACCACTAACTAATAACAAAATATGACTGTAACTTAGTTAAATGCCGCCATATCAAGATTCTCATTCAGACCATATGGATTTAAAGTTTTTAATTTCCAGATCCAATACGTCTCTCTTTGTCTTAAATCAATCAATCTATTTCTACCCCATTTAGATGAAATTTGTTCAATAGGGAAAATACTATACAAATCTGTCTGCCCATCATGACAACAAACTCCATGTCTAGAGACACTATGTTTAATACACGATTTCTTCACGTTTCTCATGTGTTCCCCCCATCTCTTTTTCAGGGGTCTAGATGTTCTCCCTATATACTGTAAGCCACACTTGCATTCCAGTAAGTATATTACGAAGGAGGAATCACATGAAAAATGAGTCTTTATCTCAAATTCTTCTTTTGTAGATAAAGACCTGAACTTATACTCATCTCCCTTTGTAAAATCACAAAGCCCACAGTTAGCTCTATTACATTTGTAGAACCCTTTCTTATTAGACAGCCAGTTCTTTGTCTTGTTTACAATATTTTTTCCAAATTTCTTCATCACTATTTTACTAGGGGCAAGTTTATTTTTTAATGAAGGTGCTCTTTTAAAAGTACATGTGGGGTTTTCATCTAAAATATTCCTTAATACCGGATCATTCAATAGAATGTTCCAATGCTTGCGAACAATTCTCTTAATTTTATCATGATTTGAGGTAAATTTAGTTATAAATCTCAGATTATTATTTTTATTCACTTTGTTCTTATTTGTGCATATCTCATCTAACTTCTTGCACTCTAAATTATCCTTCTCTTTTGTGGTTTTGAAGAATTCAGACCTATCTTTATTTCTAGCCTTTAAATAGCTCTCCTCTATTAGATCCCCAGGATACTTCCTTTCAAGGAATCTCTTTTTTAGGATTCCTGCTTGTTCGTCATAAAGAGTTAAATTAGTACAATTTCTACGGATTCTAGAAAACTGATTGTATGGAATATTACTCTTCCATGCCTTGTAATGATTACTTTTGTAATTCAAGTAACTATTTGTATCCACTGTTTTAAAGTGGGTTTTGGTCAAAATATGACCTACTTGGTCCCAATATAGTACCAAGTCCAGAAATTCAATATGATCTGCATTAATATTATGAGTGAACTTAAGTCCCATATTGTTTTCATTAAGTGATTTAATAAAGTCTAGGGCTTTATCCTCTGAACCTTCCCAAATAAAAATAAGGTCATCTATAAAACGGCCATAGAACACCAGATTCGCCCCCAGAGGGGAACTATATATGTATCTTTCTTCAAATACCCCCATAAATAAATTTGCAAAACTGGGGGCAAATCTGGTGCCCATGGCCGTTCCTTTGATCTGTAAAAAAAATTGTTCCTGATAAACAAAATAATTATGTTTCAACACAAATGAAATTGCTTCCAACAAAAACAATCTCTGTTTACAGGGTAAAAATTGATCTCTCTTCAAAAAAACATCTATAGCATCTATGCCCAGATGGTGCTCTATGTTTGAATAGAGAGCTGTCACGTCACAAGTGAACCAAATAAGCTTGCGTCCTGCCTTTTCTATTTTCGATAACTTGGCTATTAGGTCTGGGGTATCTTTGATATATGACGGAAGCCCCTTCACTATTTTTTTTAAAAAATGATCAATATATTCAGATAAGTTGCAAGTCAGACTACCTATGCCCGAAATAATGGGCCTACCCGGTGGATTGTTGGTACACTTGTGTATTTTCGGGAGGTGATAGTAATATGCTAAATTTGGTGACATAGGGACCAGATATTCTTTCTCCTTTTTTGTTAAGATCCCCTCTAGAAACCCTTTATCTACCATTTTAATTAACTGAATCATATAAGTTTTAGTAGGATTAAATGTAAGTTTTTTGTAATAATTTTGATCTAAAAGGATCCTATTAGCTTCCTGTAAATAATCTGACATATTTTGCAGAACCACCCCTCCTCCTTTGTCCGCCTGCCTGATCACCAAGTTGTCATTTTTGGCTAATCTTGACAAAGCTTTAATCTCATATATATTCAAGTTGGAGTTCCCCACTTTCTTCTCTAGTGTACCAAACTCCTCTAAAACAAGATTTTGAAATAGAGAAATATATGGACTGTTGACTGGCGGGTTAAAATTAGATCTTAACATTAAATTAGAATGGATATAGTCAACAAATAATGCATTACATAACTCTTCTGGTTCATGGTATACTATACTATTGCTCGGTCTTTCTGGCATATCATCAGTAATGATAGCCAATTGTGTTGTATTGTTGATTTTCTTGTCACAAAAGTACTTTTGCATAGACAGTTTTCTTACAAACCGATTAAGATCTACGAACAGTTCAAACAAATTATGTTCGTTAGAAGGACAAAAGGATAGGCCCCTATTTAATACGCAAACTTCTTCATTTGTGAGATTGTGACTCGAGAGGTTGAAGATACCCTCTTTCATTCTCTCAAGTCTCTTCTTTTTGGCAGATTTACCTCTGCCTCTCCTGCCACGCTTGCGTATGATCTTTTTTGTGGTGTAAAAGTTCTTATATTTTCTATCTTTGGAGGAGCCCTCTCTAACTGCTTTAGACGTATGGGCATGTGTCTCTGATGTGTTAAATAGGGACCTTGTTCTCTGTTTGACTGAAAATCCTGTGAATTTTGTGATCTCCACTCAGTTCTATTTTCCCCATTAAACTGATCAGGATAATGTTGTTTATTTCTATTTTGTGATGACTTCCTATAATATTCATCATTTCTGTGACTGTCCTCTCCAAACTGATTATGTCTATTGTTATAGGAATTTCTTGGTGAATAGTAGTTATTACTGTTAGGTCTCCTGTCGTTATAATAACCACCCTGATGGGTATGGTTATTTCTATCTCTCCATGTGTAAGAATTATTCCTAGAGGGACCTGGCGATTGATAGTCCGTCCTCAAATTTTGATTATTACCCACATGTTTCTTCTTGTCTTTCGGTTTTTTATAGTGAACTTTAACCCATTTGTTATTAGTATCTCCTTCTAGTTCTAAATTCTCCTTCTGTTCACCGTTATCTTCATTAGGACTGACCTCCATATCATTATTTATTACCGGTGTATTATAGATACAACCTTCTAAATAATCTTTTTCATCTCTCGCTAATTTTTTGATTTTTAGCTTGATTAACTTCTTTTGGAATGTATCTGATCTATCTAGTATCTCTTTGTTTTTGCTCATATAATCAGGGTTACTTGAAAATTTCCCTAATAACATTTGTAATTTCTCAATTTCCAAACTCACATTATTCAAAAGGGACTCTCTAAACTCAATTAATAAATCTATTAACTTGAAAGAACAAACAGTTAGTTCATTCTGCCATTTTTTAGTAAGGTCTTCATCATGTGTAAAAGAACATAATTTACTAATCCTTAAACCTCTTGGTATGTGACCTTTATTTTTATATTTTTTTAGAGTGTCTATATCCCACCAATGTCTGTGTTCCCGTTTCAAAGCATCTTCTAGTTTGTGAAATAATTGAACCATTGTGAGTTCATCATCTCCTTTGGATAAAACCTCTAAAGGGGTATCTAAATTACTTAAAATTTGACGTGAATTAACTCTCTCCTCTTTACTTTGCATGGTGTCAAAAATATATATGTGCACCACCTACAAATTAAACAAGTGATAACAAAACAAACTGATAATTAAACTGCTAATCTGCAATGAAAGAAAAATACAATGTGTGTATAAGTCGCTAACTGACCAGTGCCAAAAATCAAAATATTAATACCCAAAAAGTGTAAAATCAGTAGCGCCTAAAAACCAACAAAAATCTAAAGTGATGCTGTTATAATTAATATAAAGAACATATGTGTGCAAAAGAATATGTGCAGATAAACATATGCAAGTGCAAAAACACAACAATAAACTTCCCACACGCTGGGTGGTGTGAGGTAAACTCACAAACAATACTGTCAATCAATCAAAAACTCAGGTGTGTGAACCCAAAAGTCCAAAGTTCGAATAATGATGGTATGGCGGCAAAGACTTCTTCCAAAAGTTGAAGGCAAATCAAACGTGGCAAATCTGTATAGAATACAAAAAAGAAGAAGGCGCCAACATAGTGTGAATCTATATTAAAAGTTGTTCACTCCCCACACATGAATTGTACTTACAAAAAGTTAAGCACTTGAGAAGTGCTACAACGGCTTTCTGGAGCATTAACAGCTGTCCAGGTAGCTGGTCTCTCGTAGTCAAAATGTGCTCCTAGTGCTGCGTACGATCTGCAGCAATTATGCAGCTTGAGCCCTTTCACCTGCTACTTTCTCTCGTTGTGTTCGTAATAAGAAAGATGCCTAAACCAGGTAGGCTGGTAGCTATGATCGGGTGCCAAGTACTTGATGGTAACGAATCCTGAACAAATAATATCACTCAGCCGTGATAAAGATATGGTTAAAAACAAATGTTTATTGCATAAACATGTATCACAACGCGTTTCCCGGTCTACCTTGACCGCTTCCTCAGTTGAATAAACCATATCTAAAATGCACAGCTTATATTTGCTTAACTCAGCGTTCAAGCCGAATTAGAGCGCATGCGTGAAGGAGTACGCAATCCCCAGAGTAAAAAGGGGTGTGTATCAACGTCTGAATGATTGGTCGTCTAACAGAAAAATCAGACCAACCACAGAGAACTATGGTAACACACCTCTAACGTATGTGTAAGTGTATATCCAATACTTTCCTGATGTACAAGTTGCTACAAAAAGCGTAATTTCATTTAAAATACAACAATTTGCTCTTCAATAGTATTTATACAAGGTTACCAAAAGTTACTACAGGCGCCGTGGCGCTACTAGATTCTAGATGCGTACGTTTTAACCCCTAATTGGGATATTACTCCTTCATGCATTTACATCATAAATGCTATTCTGTACTATATATCAGAAACAATGACTTATATCTCAATGAACTGAAATGTATAGGATGTATACTATATAAAAAATAAATAATATCAAATGTAAAAAATATATATACAAAAATATAAAAAAAATATACTACCCCTCATGTCAAAGATTACAAATACAATTGCTCATATAAACAATACAAATTCCTGAAAATGATAATACTAGATATATAAAATATATTCATAAAGTATATATATTAAACTGATAAAAAGTTAACATCTATGTGTACTTGTGGTGAATCAAATTACCTCAAGTGATCCCTCTCCCAATACTAAAGCTATCCGGATCAGATTCAGTTTCAGGAGGGATGTTATTGTGTTATCTATAATTAATGGAGAAATATTGTAATACCTCTGTCAGAGTATATTATTAATACTAATATCGAAAAATGATTAATGAAAATAAGAATGACCACTAACTAATAACAAAATATGACTGTAACTTAGTTAAATGCCGCCATATCAAGATTCTCAATCAGACCATATGGATTTAAAGTTTTTAATTTCCAGATCCAATACGTCTCTCTTTGTCTTAAATCAATCAATCTATTTCTACCCCATTTAGATGAAATTTGTTCAATAGGGAAAATACTATACAAATCTGTTTGCCCATCATGACAACAAACTCCATGTCTAGAGACACTATGTTTAATACACAATTTCTTCACGTTTCTCATGTGTTCCCCCCATCTCTTTTTCAGGGGTCTAGATGTTCTCCCTATATACTGTAAGCCACACTTGCATTCCAGTAAGTATATTACGAAGGAGGAATCACATGAAAAATGAGTCTTTATCTCAAATTCTTCTTTCGTAGAAAAAGACCTGAACTTATACTCATCTCCCTTTGTAAAATCACAAAGCCCACAGTTAGCTCTATTACATTTGTAGAACCCTTTCTTATTAGACAGCCAGTTCTTTGTCTTGTTTACAATATTTTTTCCAAATTTCTTCATCACTATTTTACTAGGGGCAAGTTTATTTTTTAATGAAGGTGCTCTTTTAAAAGTACATGTGGGGTTTTCATCTAAAATATTCCTTAATACCGGATCATTCAATAGAATGTTCCAATGCTTGCGAACAATTCTCTTAATTTTATCATGATTTGAGGTCAATTTAGTTATAAATCTCAGATTATTATTTTTTTTTGTTTATTTAATTTTTATTGAGGTTCAGAATAAGGCATACATAGAATATAATAAACAAAGCGTCACAATAAAAAATAACAGGTAAATTATAGCATAGGTTTGAATAGAGACACAATGCATACCTGAAATGAAAAAGAAATAATGCAAAATAACATTGTGAATGCCTAGTACTCTGTATGCTCCCTAAATGGTAACAGAGGCCACTCTCGGACCTTAAACAATGGTATATAATCATATATATAGGGGGCTAATTCAAATATAAAAGACCACTCTTGGATCTTTAAGTGGGAACCTCTTTTTTTATTTTTAGTATAGTAGCAAAATGCTATAACTGATAACTGGAAACCTGAACACTTTTACTGTATAGTAATTTGAATGTTCTGTGGTAACATGGAAAAGCTATATAGTAGCTAAATGCTATAACTGATAACTGGAAACCTGAAAACTTATTTTGTAGCATCAAGGGAATATTTTCAGGGAATAGCAGAAGATAAAATAATTAAACAAATAGGTAATTTTAGAATGTTTGATACAAGCTAAATAAAATAGTACTATCATACGCTGTAATATGGATTTTCTGCACTGACCAGCTTAGAGAGAGGGACAATCTCGGGATATTTTATGAGCTATTACATAACTAGAAAGTCTGTTGTGACAAAAACAGTATCCTTAAAAATTACTTATATGGACTGCTTCAGCTTAGACTAAGTAGCATTCCAAATGCTTTGGTTGTATGACTATACGCATAGTGCACTGCCCCGGCCGCAGGCCATGCACCACTGCACAAAAAGTTTATAGAAATAGTAAGCCTAGCACTTAGAAAGCATATGCCCTGAGGATAGTTCAGGCTAGGAAAATAAATGTACAGCACAGTACCTACTTTTGTAGTCTTGCATGTAAAGCTGACCTATGTTAACTGCCATGGAAAAATGCAACTCGCTAAATGATGTTAAGAGACTTACTTTTCCTACTAATCCTATATGGGACTATGAAGAGCAAGTACAATTATGGAATGATGTAGGAATGTGCTGCTAATTTGGAATATGTAAGGAGGTCACAATATCAGTAAATACAAGTTATAAGAAGAATATACCCGTGTATGCTAGAGTACAATTACGGGAAGAGGATATAACTAATTAAGCATTCAAAAGTAAGGTAACCCAAGTTCATAGTACCCCTGGGAAATTCAAACAGTGCCACATACACATTATAAACATTAAAAAACATTAAGGGTAATAGCGAGGGAGCTAACAAACTGAAAAACTGTGAATACAAAGGTGATATGCAACGTAGGTCTGTTTAACCATATCAAGGGCCTAGCGCAATTGACTCCAGTGGGAGCCCCTCTGACGTAGTTGTTTTTGCTAATTGATCACCATACACATTAAGGGTTAATAGCAGAAAAGCTCTCAAACATAGCTGTAAATACAAATACAATATTTAACGTGGGTCCACTTGAACACAACAGGGGATCAGTTTAACCAACTCCAGTACATGACCCTTCCTTATAGTCTCCTTTACTGGATAATCGGCAGACAAGCCAAAGTCCAAGTCTCAAATAGGTGGTGGCAAAATGACAGCGTCCCTGCTTCTGGTCAATATCCCAAATAAACAGTCGCACTCCAAAGCGACAAGGGGTCTTCCAAGCATGCATAGTCACTGCGGAACCCTGTAGCTGTGTCCATGAACTGCCGCAATCTCGAAATGACTGTTCCACAGGGACTCTCCTACTTGTGTGTTCCTCGGTAGGTAGGAAGACTGGTTGAGTCGCTGCTGTGTCTCCTTTGCTACACTCTGCGTCGGATGTGTAGCCGACGGTAAGCTGTGTGATTTCAACCTCTGCGGAGGTCCCATCTTTAGTCATAGGTCCTGCGGTGCTAAGTGGATTGTCTATTTCGATCAGGGTAGGTCTGCAGTGCTGGGGCCCCAAAGCACTATCACCCAAGTGCATCACCGAAACAGGCCTGGCTGGAATGGGTTGTTGAGGTATTGTGAGACCTCCGAGGCCGAATGAGACAGTCAGCTCTCCTTCTAAGGCCGCATGATGTTCCGAGAGAAGATTGCGCAGTGTCTGCAAAACTGCCTTGGCGCTTGTCATGTCCATATTGATCTGTCGTGTAGATCGCTAGGTCAGTGCACTAGTTATAATAATATGAGAGCACTCAAAGTGCTAACTAACGACAGGAGCTGGAAAGCAACCTGCCGGGGGGTTATTACACACGGTCGATGGTATAGACTTCAATGTAGCTCCGGGCTCTGAAGCCAGCAGCGATCCTGGCCAAAATGGTCTCGCTGATTAGGCTTTCATTAGTAGATTTTAAGTATGCTGAACTCAATACTGGATGCTTCATATAGAGGACATTATCTAGTGAAAAGCACAGGAAAGCTGAAGCAGCTTGCAGAAGTGCGACCAGTCATGGCCGCCACCCGGAAGTTCCCCTCAGATTATTATTTTTATTCACTTTGTTCTTATTTGTGCATATCTCATCCAACTTCTTGCACTCTAAATTATCCTTCTCTTTTGTGCTTTTGAAGAATTCAGACCTATCTTTATTTCTAGCCTTTAAATAGCTCTCCTCTATTAGATCCCCAGGATACTTCCTTTCAAGGAATCTCTTTTTTAGGATTCCTGCTTGTTCGTCATAAAGAGTTACATTAGTACAATTTCTACGGATTCTAGAAAACTGATTGTATGGAATATTACTCTTCCATGCCTTGTAATGATTACTTTTGTAATTCAAGTAACTATTTGTATCCACTGTTTTAAAGTGGGTTTTGGTCAAAATATGACCTACTTGGTCCCAATATAGTACCAAGTCCAGAAATTCAATATGATCTGCATTAATATTATGAGTGAACTTAAGTCCCATATTGTTTTCATTAAGTGATTTAATAAAGTCTAGGGCTTTATCCTCTGAACCTTCCCAAATAAAAATAAGGTCATCTATAAAACGGCCATAGAACACCAGATTCGCCCCCAGAGGGGAACTATATATGTATCTTTCTTCAAATACCCCCATAAATAAATTTGCAAAACTGGGGGCAAATCTGGTGCCCATGGCCGTTCCTTTGATCTGTAAAAAAAATTGTTCCTGATAAACAAAATAATTATGTTTCAACACAAATGAAATTGCTTCCAACAAAAACAATCTCTGTTTACAGGGTAAAAATTGATCTCTCTTCAAAAAAACATCTATAGCATCTATGCCCAGATGGTGCTCTATGTTTGAATAGAGAGCTGTCACGTCACAAGTGAACCAAATAAGCTTGCGTCCTGCCTTTTCTATTTTCGATAACTTGGCTATTAGGTCTGGGGTATCTTTGATATATGACGGAAGCCCCTTCACTATTTTTTTTAAAAAATGATCAATATATTCAGATAAGTTGCAAGTCAGACTACCTATGCCCGAAATAATGGGCCTACCCGGTGGATTGTTGGTACACTTGTGTATTTTCGGGAGGTGATAGTAATATGCTAAATTTGGTGACATAGGGACCAGATATTCTTTCTCCTTTTTTGTTAAGATCCCCTCTAGAAACCCTTTATCTACCATTTTAATTAACTGAATCATATAAGTTTTAGTAGGATTAAATGTAAGTTTTTTGTAATAATTTTGATCTAAAAGGATCCTATTAGCTTCCTGTAAATAATCTGACATATTTTGCAGAACCACCCCTCCTCCTTTGTCCGCCTGCCTGATCACCAAGTTGTCATTTTTGGCTAATCTTGACAAAGCTTTAATCTCATATATATTCAAGTTGGAGTTCCCCACTTTCTTCTCTAGTGTACCAAACTCCTCTAAAACAAGATTTTGAAATAGAGAAATATATGGACTGTTGACTGGCGGGTTAAAATTAGATCTTAACATTAAATTAGAATGGATATAGTCATCAAATAATGCATTACATAACTCTTCTGGTTCATGGTATACTATACTATTGCTCGGTCTTTCTGGCATATCATCAGTAATGATAGCCAATTGTGTTGTATTGTTGATTTTCTTGTCACAAAAGTACTTTAAGTATATTACGAAGGAGGAATCACATGAAAAATGAGTCTTTATCTCAAATTCTTCTTTCGTAGAAAAAGACCTGAACTTATACTCATCTCCCTTTGTAAAATCACAAAGCCCACAGTTAGCTCTATTACATTTGTAGAACCCTTTCTTATTAGACAGCCAGTTCTTTGTCTTGTTTACAATATTTTTTCCAAATTTCTTCATCACTATTTTACTAGGGGCAAGTTTATTTTTTAATGAAGGTGCTCTTTTAAAAGTACATGTGGGGTTTTCATCTAAAATATTCCTTAATACCGGATCATTCAATAGAATGTTCCAATGCTTGCGAACAATTCTCTTAATTTTATCATGATTTGAGGTCAATTTAGTTATAAATCTCAGATTATTATTTTTTTTTGTTTATTTAATTTTTATTGAGGTTCAGAATAAGGCATACATAGAATATAATAAACAAAGCGTCACAATAAAAAATAACAGGTAAATTATAGCATAGGTTTGAATAGAGACACAATGCATACCTGAAATGAAAAAGAAATAATGCAAAATAACATTGTGAATGCCTAGTACTCTGTATGCTCCCTAAATGGTAACAGAGGCCACTCTCGGACCTCAAACAATGGTATATAATCATATATATAGGGGGCTAATTCAAATATAAAAGACCACTCTTGGATCTTTAAGTGGGAACCTCTTTTTTTATTTT